>NW_010315810.1:11353-19633 GCF_000700745.2 Antrostomus carolinensis
TAGGATCAAAAAAGTGTATTGTGAAAATGTCTGCATGAGAGGGGAAATGAAGAAAGAAACAATTATTTCAATAGTCACCTAAACTGTAAAGCACAGACCAAACACACTTTAGTGATTATACATTTTTAGGTAGTGTATAAGACTGATAGAAGTGAATGATGTGAATTTCACTGTAATCTGCTCCACAGTAATATCAATGTTAAATTTTGTCTAAACCACATCCAATAAAGATTTGTGGAAACTAATTGACTGTGAGGAGAAGGTTGCAAGATTTAACTGAGGTGTCAGGATATAACTTTGATTAATAGGATATTAAATAACACTCAGTAATTTGACTGGTCATGAATTAATCTCTTTTTTCCAAAAAATCATACCTCACTTATCACTATGTCAGACATTTGATATAAGATATTAAATCATTCTGAACATTTTTCAGATTACTCAATTATAAACCTTGTGACTGTTTTTTCTCATATCATTTGTTTGATGACAACCCATTACATTAAAAAGTCTAGAGGAATCTAATGACTCAGTTCTGAAAAGTTTGCAGTTAGCAGTAATTAGTATAAACACCTGGTTGTAAGTAAAAGACAAGAAAATGTTTTTTTAGAGAGATTACAGAATAGAAGAAATACCAGGTTTTGCTGTTAGTTAAAAAAACAAAACAAAACAAAAAAAACCAACAACCAAAAAATGTGCAAATACAGAGAGAACACTGGAAAAGGTGGAAAGACACATTGGAGAACAGATCATATTTTATCTTCTAGTGCTTTGTCATGACAAACCACAAACAGAAAAAATAAAATGACACAAATATGTGCCCATGGAAATGTCCAGAATGTGCCAAAGTAGATACATTCCAATTCAAGGACAAGTCCAAAATAAAGACATTTCATAGAGAAGTAAAAATTTCAGTGAACATGTTATTTTTCAAATAAAGCATAGGTGTATTAGGTTATGTGAGTAGGCAATTAATTTTCAAGCAAGTAGGAAATTTTCAACTGTATTAAGGTCCACAGAATTTTACTTCAATTTGGAGATAGTTTTCTTAAGCATGGTTTAGAAATGTAGCCTCTAATCTTGCATTTTAATTAACTTAAACTGACTAGCTTTGCCCTGATAGATCACCATTGAAGTCAGTTAGGCCTGCAAATATTTAGGTAGAGTGAATTGAAGAACCGTGCCTTTTTAGCCTTAAGATGAAAAGCAGGAGAGTAGAAAGAGAGAAGTGTGACAGGTCTTAATTACTTACATCACACTGCATTGTTTCTGCAAGGGAATCCACAAGAGATTTTGTACTGCCTTCCAGAAAAAGAAATGAGAAACCAGGAGACCCACACTCACCCATTTTCCCTATAGGCCCAGGATCAAAATGTGGTAATAATTGCCACTAAAAAGAACAAACATATGAGAATATAATTAAATAGGAAAAGTAAAATAGTGTTAGAAAATCCGTAATAATAATGAGTAAAGCAATTGACATCTGGCACCACTTTGCATGTGTATAGAGTAATTGAGATGACTAATTGAACTTATGTTCCTTAATTTTCATTACAAGACTTAGTATCTAAAATTTAAAAAAAGGAGGTTTTCTGAATATACAGAAATATCCAGAATTTATGTTATGATTTCAAGGAAGTGCTGGAATGGCTCATGACATTGTCAGTTTAGTAGTCCCAAAATACATAATTCAACTATATAGACAGTAAAATTACAGGCCAAAGTTGTCCTTGATTTTATCTCATTTCACCATGCAAACTCAGAAACTTTTTTTCCATTTTTTTTCTCCTTTTTGTTGTCATGAGGTCCATTTTACTTTGTGCAAGTAAAGCCAAAGAGAAGATCTAGGCCTGAGAAAATATTATCTTAGAGCATAGTGTCCAAATTTAATTTCCTTAGGCAGTATCAACATAGAAATATGTTGTACTATTTTAGAGGTATACTCTGACCTTGAGCTTTCGATGTCCAGCTGTTCTCCATTTCCTCCAGAGAAAAGGTGGTAATCCACTTTAGTGTGTGTCATTTTGAAATAATTGGAGTCACACACCATTATTATGATAATCAGAATCTGGAATTAAATTTTAAGATGTTAGACTAGAAAAGGAGAAACTAGTTTTAAAGTGTATTACATACATGACATTAAGCCAAGTTAAAGAGGAAATCTACTACAACCACCACTACAAAATTTCAGCAACTGGTGACTGACCCCATTCTGAGAAACCCATAACTACTAAATACACATATATCTTCCTGGAGTATCTTTCATATATACAGCTTTGTCTTTGTTAAGATAACTAGGACAGCCCAGTAACTTTTACTATAAAACATTTTTCTCCATATAAGTAATGCTAAAAATACATCTACACAAGGCCTGACGCTCTTTACTGTACCACCACTGGTATAAAAAAACACCCAGTAGTATTTACACAGCTATTCATAAAGAAGCACAGTTCATCAACCACTTGCTAACAAAAACATACAGACTTAATGGAAAACTTACCCTCATCAATTTCCAAACTCTGAGAAAACAGACATGTTTTGCACTATCCCCAGAAAAGCCCTGTAGTAGTATGTGGGGAAAAATAAGGGTCCAAATATGTTGAATTTCAGGGAGAGGTGATAGAGTTTGTTTGGTTTCTATACAGCTATAGTAATAGGGCAACAGGAAAAAGACTACTCCTTAGTCAGGTCATATGCTTTATGGGTCATAACTAATACAGTTATTGACAAAAGGATATCCAGCTTGGATACCAAAACACTGTGACATGTTCACATAGGAATGCTTAATTCAAGCTCTAGATGCTGCATTGTGGGACAGCATAAAGCTGAAAATTCTTTAAAACTATATCTCCATGTTGATTTTTTCTAATCTTGCAATAAGAAAGTCATAGATAATATGGCAAAGTTATCTGACAGACTATAATTTCCATGTAGAAGCTCCAAAAACTAGTAAGGTGTGTTGCAGTATACCTTAATTGAAAAGAGCTATCTTGAATTAGTATTCTTTAAACTGATGAAGAAGACATGTTCAGTAAAATGATTGATATCCTGCCTGTCATGCTTTATGTGCTTCCCCAAACCATCCTGATCACATCAGTCTTAAAAAGGTCAAGATGAACTCATTTTTCTCCCACCTCTTGAACCACCAAGAGATTATATTGATCTTCCCAGCAGTCCCTGATACAAGGGGATGACAAGGTAAGCCAGTACAGTTTCGTGCAATGGTAAACAAAAAGCTCCTACTCTCCCTCTCTCATGTCTTTCATCTGGTGTGCACTTATAAGGTATAAAGTTACAAACAAACACAAATTTCTTATGCATGGTACCGATGTTAGCATTTAACACACAGAATGTGGCTGTAAAGAACAGAAGATAATGGACTGGCAGGCCATATCCCAAAGAATAAAGTCTTAATGATCTTTTGAGGTCCCTTCCAATCCCCAACATTCTGTGATTCTGTGATTAACAAGATTACAAAAAGGAAGAGTTTTTGATGTAAGGTTATGACATACACACCTCAAATCTATCTATAAATGAATGTAGCATGGCTCTGTAGTAACACAATTTAGTAATGAATAGATCTCCCTTTTGAGGCTTGTGGCAAATTCTCAAATGAAGTTTCTATAGTCAGTTTCAAATTAATTATTCTGTGTAAGTATATGTAACTCCAAGCTAAAAAGTTGGTTTACATTGAAGTATCATTACATTAAGAAAAACAATTTTTAAAGGGTAACTACAAAGAAGATAGAGGGTCTGTTTTTACAGGGAGTCATACAGAAAATGGGTACAAGTTACTCCTGAGAGATTCCAGTTGGACACAAGAGGAAAAACTTTCACAATGAGAAAAATCAGTCATTGGAATAGTTTCCCCAGGGAAATTATGGATTCTCCAGCATTGGACATGTTTAAGATTCAGCCGGACAGGGTGCTGGGCCATCTTGTCTAGACCATGCTTTTGCCGAGAAAGGTTGGACTAGATGATCCTTGAGGTCCTTTCCAAACTAGTATTCCATGATACTATGAATTTTAAAATAGTTATATAGAGCACATATTTACCACTCCAGCTGCTCAGGGGTGGGATTCAACAGAGTCAACACCACCTTAGTGTAGTCCTCAAATCGCATTTAAACTCTCAGGACTCTAGCATCCACTGTGAAGGCACTTATGGGTTTATTGTCCCTGCCCAGATTCAACTGGGCCTCCCTAACCCTGCCCATGGCCCATGACACCATTTCAGCCCAGCTGGGGCTATCAATCCCTCCCCCAGTGATGCTGGAAGAGTGCTGGTATCTGATTCTTGCCTTCTGCTGCTCCTGTACAGACCCTAGGCCTGGTTTCTCCCCTTACTGTATCTGCTGTGGGACCTTGTCACTGGCACCCTTCTCTACCCATCATGGTCAGAAACTTTTTGGAGAGGGCACCACCTGTGCTGAGTCACCCTTGGCTCCTGGCTCATACTCCCTCACAGAGCAGTCCAGCACTCATTGCTCCTTGGCACGTTAGTTCAGATCATTTGAAGTTACCAGGAGCATAGATGTTCAGCCACTGGAATAAAAGTTGCCTTTGTAGGAACTTAGAAAAATCTGTTGAGTTCAGGACTGGGTATACACTCATCAAACTTCAAACAGGTTTTCAGTCTCCTGTAGGATTTTTAATTTAGGGTAACTTTAATTACAAGTTCTTTGGTTAGGAAGGGAATTGGGAAAATTTGGTACTTTGAATACTTTTCTTCTGATTCATCAAAGAATTTATGCTTTAGGAAACTTATTTACAATGTACTCCCTCCTCCACCCAAGACACATGTTCTCTGCACAACAATTCACAATAAAAACATTATGAACTGCAAAAACACAGATCTGACAAGGTAGCTTGTTTCCATTGGTATGTGATTGCTAAAGTAACAGGAAATATTTGTAGCAAGTGTTTCTGCTGTGAGAAGCATCGTGGGATAGTTTTCTTAAATGGACTTAAACTACAACATGACTAAGATGAACTGCTACTTGATAAATAGTCTTAGATGTAAAAAGTGTTGCTTGATAAAAGGGCCAAATGTATGCCAGAGAAATTATGAGAGAAAAAGGAATGACATTACTTCAAACAGCTTCTAGCAACTGCTGAACAAGGAGAACCCTGAAGCCCCATTCTTCAGCAAACCCTCAGACTGCACATCTTGTAGGGTTAGAAAGAGGAGTGAATCGGAAAAGAAGATTGAACGAGACTTCCCTTCAGCCAAGAATAACACAGATGACATACAGCATCATTGTTGGATTCTGGACACTTAACAACCAAGAAACTTCTTTCCACTGTGCTGAATGAATGGAAGGAAGAAGGAATTTCTGCTTATTTTGAAGATCTGGGATGAGAGTTCATAAAAGCCAAATAATCACCTCACCTTCCCTCTGTAACATTATGCTCACTGAAATGAACAGAAGACATTCCTACTTTGAGGATGGAATATTTCTCTACTCTTGTGTCACTTTTGGGTCAGCAGCAGCACTCATGCAGAAAGGTAGAGGCAAGTGTCCAAGCACCACCAGTGAGGATTCTGTATTTCAGGGTACGCTGCATCTTTCTACAAGGGCTGTAGAGCTTCCCACTGTTTCTTCCTATACCTTTTTTTCTTAATGACTAGAATATTGGACATGTAGGTAAAAACTCACATATTTTAATAAAACCATTTTAACTCTAAACTCACTCCATCAGTGCTTGAAAAAATTCAGCTTAGCTGCAAATTTAATGTAAGAGGATTAGGATAAAGAGCAATAGAATGATGTGTTTGGCAGGGTGATAATGGTGGAGGAGGAGATTGTCTAAACGTCCTGTATGTGTTTTCCTTCCTCACTTAGGGCTAAAATACAGGAAACGAATCCTTGGCTTTATTATACAGGAATAAGAAAAAGTAAACAAGATAAAAGGGGAAAATGAAAGTGGAGACCTATGAAAAAACTTGTTGGCATTACAGTTTTGAGACCCAGTCATGTTTGTTATTAATAAAGTATAGTTTTAAATAAGTATTTTAGATATAAACACATCTGTTGCATTAACAATGAATACCAGTTCTGACTTCTGGTTCACTCCACAAGACACTTTCTTAAACTTAAGGGAAAATACATTATGCCTACTCTTTCCTATACAAAGGTGAAGTTTACAATTAGCAAATTAATGCCATCTGTTTATAGTGTATTGTACTTCGTATTGCTAGCAGTTGGTTTATACTCACAATAGATTATTAAATATTGATGGAACTGTGGACTTAACAGCTGTGCTTATTAGTGGTTATACCTTTTAATGTATTTAACTTTGCTCTAGACTATTAGGAAATCTTCTGTCGCCAGTAAGGATTGGAACACGAAATGGTTACCACCTGAATCTTCATGGACTATTAATATCATACAATAGACTAAATGTGGCTACTATGAGATTGCCTCCAGCTGTGAAGGAACCAAGTTTGATATTCCTATATTCCTCTCTATTTTTATGTTCTTCTCTTCACTCTTTTGGTACACCAGTATAGGTGAGACAAGTTTACTCATTACAAGTGTAATGTCAAGAGAAAAAAATCATTCATTTGTTGATGCATCTCAGAAGGAAAACATTACATTTCCTGTTCAAGTCAATGCAGATTAAAAATTAATTCCATTCATAAGGTAACTAAATATTTTGTGGGAAGTATGATCATGTAATTTGGTTGATAGTCTTTCTGCTTCTGTAGTGGGAACTGATGGATTTTAAAAATTCCTCTGATGGAAATCAACTATGAATTTAGTGTAAGACCAAAATCAATTACATAATTTACCAGACCCAAGATAGCTACAAAGAGGAGACAACTTCTTTCTGCATAACAGTTACAACTACACCTCAAGGTCATTCTAAGTACTAAATTCACTAGAAGATACATTGATAGTTTTTTGCTTAATTCAGAAAGGGATTTTCATCATTAGAATATTCAATAGAATAAATAAGTGCTCTGTCCTACTCCCACTGAAATCAATGGTTACCATAAAAGTGGGAGTGAATTTATGTTTGAAAATCATTTTACTGGTATGGCTTTGACACTATTGTTTTTGATCTCTACTAGGTTGGGGGTTTTATTGTTGGGTTTTTTTTGTTGTTGTTGTTGAACTGCTGTATTTATTTAAAAATAATATTATTATTAATATTAATACTCCTTGGTTTGGTAAAGTGACTTGTTTGGGAACTGTACTGCTGAAGATACTAAAATTTAACAAACCTTTGGTTATTAGTTATCCAGGGACCAAAGACTTTTTCTGTACCCTGGAATTAAACTTTCAGATTCTTGGTTCTCTTGATGCCATGATTTCACATCATCTCCTATGTTGAAAGAGCCTTCTGAGCCTAATGGCTTAAAAAATAGGCAAGATCTTTCTAAAGAACAAAGAAAATGTGTGTGCTTGAAACAACAAAGAAATCATTAGCTTCGTGTTTTTCTTTACTAATAACCTTTCATATATTTGAAGGGCTACATGTTGAATAAACAGGAATAGGCAACATTCTAGACCTCCCAGGAACATGCCCAATCTTGGTAAAAATTATTAAGTTCTGTGACAATTGTTATTTATCGTTAACATATTTATTACCTTGTTAATATTTTTTTAAGTCACATAGATGTAAAAATTTAAAAGCTGAATCTATGAATTTATCAGACTATATTTTAAGTAACCTGAAATGTATTTTTCAAATGTTATAGCATATGTCCTTCTTTGGTAACAATTTCACATGTTTGTTTTGGAAGTTAATGGTGTAACATATGCTTCTGTCAGTGATATATCAACAAACTGTATTTATACTGCATTGTATGTTCCCTTAGCCTACCACAGCTGAGGTCTGATTGAGACTATAGCCTCAAGTGACTATAAACCAAACAATTATTTTTGAGACTAACATGTATACTTCCTAATGATTCACAACATTAAACTCTCACTTGGCAAGACAGCAAAACCTGGGGTTTTTTGCTCTAGGCATAAAAATTCTGCGGAACATTTTTTTAAATGGTCATGGGTGACCAAAATGCAATTTAAAACTTCAATGGTATTTACTCAGGGTTGCTTGCTTACTTGTAATTGTTTCCAGAATGTTTGTTTGGAAATTTTTTAGATTATGTATCACACACAATAACTCTATATGCCAAATTCACTGCTCTAATACTTGGCACTGCAATTGGTTATGCTTATTTCAGCACCACTTAAAATAACTAGTTCTTTATGTAAGCAAGAAAAAAGGTGATTTCAACCTATGTTTCTTTCTTCAGCATGCAATAGC
>NW_010315810.1:19670-28057 GCF_000700745.2 Antrostomus carolinensis
TAATTTATTATGGTCACTCTTCCCCTTGATAAAAAAAGTAAACCTCTTTTTTTTTTTCCTCCCTTTTTTCTTTTATTTTTTTCTTTTAATATTAAGTAATTTTTTTTTTTATGTGTGAAATACACTTCACATTATGGTAACAGAGAAATCATTTACACATAGAATGTATCTCAAAAAGGAAATTTTCTATCACCTTAAAATTATGTACATCAGACATAATTTTAGAGTACTTGACTTTAGAGAACAGTAAGAATAACAGCAACATAAACATTAAATTTTAATATTAATTTATGAAAAAAATGTATTTTAATGTTCTCTATTGAACTAGTACCTAGATGTTCTGAGTAACAATTACATGTCTGTTGGAATTTCTGATGATATCTGAATTTATAGCATCAGAGAATCACTTAGATTATCAGGTACCTCTTCAGATCACCTAGGCCAATCCCCCTGCTCAAGCAGGGTCAGCTAAAGCAGACTGTCCAGTACTATATCCAGATGGATTATTAATGTCTTCATGGGTGGAGACTCTACAACATCTCTGGACAACTTGTGCCAGTGTTTGACAGCCCTTACAGTAAAAAAATATGTTTCTTTGTTCAGACGGAATTTCATATATTTTTATTTGTGCTTCTGGCTTCTTGTCCCATCAGTGGACACTACTGAGAAGAGAAGAGTCCAGGCTGAACACTCCTAGTTCTCTCAACCTCTCCTCATACGACAGATGCTCCAGTTCCTTAGTTATCCTTTTGGCCCTGCACTGGACTCCAATAAGTTCAAAACTTTCTTGTAGTGGAGATCCCAGAAATGGGCACAGCACTCCAGGAGTCTTTATCTCAACAGGTGAGAGTTTTTGTAATTTGTGGACTACACTAGTTGGGAGTTTCTACTACTACAGAAGGTGACAGGATCATTGTGTAGGAGGAATTAAGTGACAGTGTTGACTAGTGCAAAATAGAATGAAATTTAATATTTATTTTGTGGAAAGACATTTGCTTCTTAAAACAAAGACCTTATGAAGAGAGTACGATGGTATTTCAAAGACTTTTGGAGTATAAACATCAAGATTCAGATGAACTACTTAGGTTACAAAATAACCCAGTACTAGATTAAAAAAATATATAAATTAATCATGAATATATTTTGATGGCAAATTAGAAGGCAGTTTCTAATCTTGTGAAGAGTGATATTCTGGAAGCATTCCA
The DNA here is from genome assembly GCF_000700745.2 of Antrostomus carolinensis. Taxonomy (NCBI): domain Eukaryota; kingdom Metazoa; phylum Chordata; class Aves; order Caprimulgiformes; family Caprimulgidae; genus Antrostomus; species Antrostomus carolinensis. The sequence goes on from NW_010315810.1 coordinate 20,876, forward strand.
ATTAGATAAAATATAATACTTTATTGATATTATTAATTATTTGTACTCTGATACTAAGGAGATGAGAGCAAGGATCAGTTCTTTTTACTACATATGGCTTAAGACACTAACCTAAACCCAGTACCTTTTCAAAAGTATTATTTCTAACAAAAATGCAAAATGTATTTTGTTAGAACAAGCAGTCGAAGAAGTGGTACTGTGAAATATTGCCTAATTCAGTTTTGTTATATTTTGTGTTCCTTGGAAGAGATGAATTTCTGGAAATTCTTACCCAGGTGTTACCTGAGGGAAAAGTAGATTTTGGAGTTTAATAATAATAGATTATTTTACTCACAGTCTAAACAATTTTGAAAATGCTGTAATTACTTAGAATTGTTACATATTTAAATGCATATAAGGTAAATAATCTCTGAGATATAGAATTTATTAATTGTATTGAACATTTCTTGCCAATAAACACATGCAGATATGGAAATATATTTGTCTTACTTGAACTTAATATTGAAGTCAGAATCTCTGCTGAAGAGAGAGAGAAAAAAAATGGAAAATGTGCATCCTTATGGCTAGAGAGGCATTTGTAGAAGTAAATATACCCTGTAATGCTATGGAGAAATGGAAAAAAACTATTTATCTTTCCTGGATTTCTTTGTTATTCCTACAGCATTCAGTTTTTCACAACTACAAAGGATAATTAGATGTATCCTCCTTTACCAGCTTCAAACAAAGAAACAAACCCCACACTAACATCAAAAAAAAGCAAAAAAAAAATCAGTTATCAATTAAGCACATTTTTTAAAAAAAATTCACAAAGATTTTTTGTTTATAATGGTATATATGCTTTTGATGGAAAATATTTGGGGCTCACAGAAAAGCTGCCTTAGACTTCTACAATCCAGCAAGAATACTTGAATAGCTATACAGTAATTACTAAATTTGTAAGCGTATATGTCACTGCTCTCAGGACTCCTCAAGTGTAAGTCTTAGGCTTGTCAATACTTTGAAATTCTCTGAGTCCAATGCTATAGATCTGTGCTTTAGAAGACAGATTATCTGCCTTCTGGCCTAGCTTCTGACATGAAATTCCCATGTTGCCTGCTCTCTGGTGTGAGTAAGATCCGTTTCTATAGTAAAGGCTAGCAGAGCACAAAGTCAATGCAGAACAGAATTAGTATCCTGTTTAGAGGTGGACAGCAAATTGTCAGCACTGTACAATAGCTAATATAATATTTTAACAAACATTAACAAACTGTCACTCTGAGAAAAACCTGATACTTTCAAATGTTACTTTAATACTTTCATTTCTTTATATAAATTCATTTTTATCTTTCACAACTTTCAGTATAACAAAATATACTTTTCAAAAATGTATAATTTCTTATTTGTGTCATCATATTAAGTCCAAAGGGAAAATGTATTAATTTTGAAAACATACTGGTCTGGATATTCTTTACCTAAATGCTCAGGAAACAGGTTTCTGTTGAATACAGTTTTCTCTGAAATAACACTGTCAATGACTCACAAGTGATGGCTTGCTTCTCTTCATTTGAGCTTTTGTTTCCATGTCTCAATTTTGTTCTTTCCCACCACAATATTAATAACTTGTAAGGGAGCCAGAAGGCATGTCCTTGGTTTAACGAAGAAAAGTAATTAGAATATTAAAAGCACAACAGTGGAATAATAAGATGATCTGCGAGAATTTTTCTAGTTCAATTATGGTAGGAAAAGCAAGAAATTTCCTTTGGTAGGAAAAGCAAGAAATTGCAGTACATCAGAACAATCTTTTACCGATCAGAAGAAGAGTGAAAAGCTGCAGAAAGTTTCTAATCTTTCCATGTGATCACTTTCTTGCGGGCTTCTGGTCTTAGAAAAATATTAGCACAAATCCTGGAAACTCTCCATTATCCTGAGATCAGGGAGCTCTGAACTTCTGTTAATTTCTTTGCTGCCTTTCTCTTCTTAATCTTTTTAGCCACCAAAAAAAATTCCATATCCTGGACTAAATCCCAAACTTCTGGTAAAGTTTACAATTCACTATATTCACCTGTATCTGATTGAAAAGTCTTACTTGTGTAATACTCTCTAAACCTACCCTGAAGGGCAGGAGGAGGAGTAGGATGGAAAAGAAAACCATTAACAAAAGAAAAGAAGACAGGAAGAAAATGGGAAAATAGTAATTTGAACAACAGACAAAACACAGCTTTTCTTTTTCTTTTTATTGAATGTTCTAATCCATAAGATTGTGATTGTCCTGAGCAGTCAGCACTGGGAAAACTTCAGATTCAAATTCAGCCTTGAAGTTTGAACCTCAAGCCCATCTCTGTTTCCAGTGGAGACTTCAGTGGCTCTCCTGTACTGAGTGCTGTCCCAGATCCTCCCGCTATTCCAGAGTGCAAAAGCAAATTTTCATTTTGAATCCTGAAAAGCCTACCAGAGCCAGTACAACACATTATGTGGTAAACAGCTGTTGTGCTCCTAACCATGGCAAGCAGGAATGACCTGCCTGCTGCCTTCCCGAAGGCACACTGCCATTCATTGGATGATAACTAAAGGGAGAGGGAGGAGGAGGATTGCTCCAGCATGTCAACAGGCTTTGTCCACTCAGCCCAAACCCGACATAAGCCACACCAGTTAAGTGAGATAACACTGGTCTGTAAAATACATTTGTGTCTTTAATTACTAACTTGGAAAAAAAATAGTGAACATATTAGTATGCTGGCTGTGGGGACATAAATGCTCATTATAAAATGTTCAAATGTAATAGAAAAAAAAAGAAATGGCTTGTGGTTAGGCAGCTTCCTCGAGGCTACTGAAATCAAAAGGTAATAATTTACCTTAGTGGAATTAATTACTTCAATCTCTCCTTTTGATTGAAATGTTAATTATTAAATTGTTAATTATTAATTTATTAATTTTAGGGTAATAGAGGTTTAATGTCTTTCTAAACAGTGAAAATAGACCTAAACAAGATGATTTTTCTTTGTATTTCAAAGAATCACAGAATCATAGGGGTTAGAAGGGACCTCAGGAGATCATCTAGTCCAAGCCCCCTGCCAAAGCAGGTTCTCTACACCAGGTTGCACAGGAAAGTGTCCAGGTGGGTTTTGAATTTCTCCAGAGATGGAGACTCCACAACCTCTCTGGGCAGCCTGTTCCAGTGCTCCAACACCCTTACAGTAAAGAAGTTTGTATGGACTTTCGGTGTTCCAGTTTTTGCTTATTGCCCCTTGTCCTGTCACTGGGCACCACCAAAAAGAGCCCAACCCCATCCATTTAGCCCCCACATTTCAGATATTTATAGACGTTGATATGATCCCCTCTCAGTCTGCTCTTCTCCAGGCTGAAGAGTCCCAGCTCTCTCAGCCTTTCCTCATAGAGCAGATGCTCCAGGCCCCTACTCATCTTTGTGGCCCTCTGCTGGACGCTCTCTAGAAGATCCCTGTTTTTCATGAACTGAGGAGCCCAGAACTGGACACACAATTCCAGATGTGGCCTCACCAGGGCAGAGTAGAGGGGGAGGAGAATCTCCCTCAACCTGCTGGCCACGCTCTTTTTAATGCACCCCAGGATACTGTCAGCCTTCCTGGCCACAAGGGCACACTGCTGGCTCATGGCCAGCCTGCTGTCCACCAGCACACCCAGGTCCTTTTTCTCAGAGCTCCTCTCCAGCAGCTCAGCCCCTGACCTGTACTGGTGCATGTGGTTATTCCTCCCCAGGTGAAGGACTTTGCACTTCCTCTTGTTGAACCTCATCAGGTTCCTTTCTGCCCAATTCTCCAGCGTGTCCAGGTCTCGTTGAATGGCAGAACAGCCTTCTGGTGTGCCAGCCTCTCCTCCTAGCTTTGTATCATCAGCAAACTTGCTGAGGGAAGACTCTGTCCCTACCTCCAGGTAGGCAAAAAATATGACCTTTCCCTCCAGAAGTTTTTGAATTAAAACAAAAAGGGACAAGTTGTATTACAGTACAGAAGTTATTTTTTCTAAAAAAACGCTTAGAATTTTCCTTGCACTGAAATACTTGTTCAATTTAAATTTAAATATAATTGAGGAACCCAAGTGGAAGACTCCTAAGGCACAACTTCTGTGAGTTTGACCGAAAGTGTTTCTGGAAATGAAACTTATAGAATAAAAAGTATATGTCCCTGCTAGTACTAGCATTCCATGGGAAAAAGATAACAGTACTCATACTGACTAGATTCTATTTGGGTTTTTTTAATAAATCTTACAGTCTCACTTTTTTCCTTGAGCCATATAGTTCTACTGATTTCTTTCATGTCTTCATTTTTCAATTCTACAACTTCATTTGTTTATTCAAAATATCATCCTAAACTAGACCAAATAAAGAATGCAGTCAACATATACAGATTTTACAACTAAAAGTCCTCAAGAGGATTTGAATACCCTAACTGTCATAGCTATGCAATGCAGGATATGGAATATTCCACACTCTCCAGCTCCAATATATTCATAGCTCAGCTTTGACAATATTCATAATAACATATTTAAAGTATTACTTACGTCACTCAGGAGGCTCACAGAATTAGGGGATTTAATAATAGATGGCTCTGTCAGCCACACTATAGATTATAAAAATGCCGTATCCATAATATCTTGCTTTATTGAAAAATAAGATAGTTTACAATATCTACCTAATTGCTAAACTATATGGCTAGCAAGACAGTGTATGTGTACGTATGTGTGTGCACACAAACACATACATAGATATGTACACATAAAAGTATTTTTTGCAACTCCTCAGAAGATTTGTGATCATCATCTCTACTCTCCAGATAGCAATTTTGGATCCTTCTTTATTGTCGAGTCTGAATGATCTCTGCCTAAAATCATCGGGAATATCAATATAAGACAAAACTTCACTCAAATTATTTCATTATACTACAATTAGACAGCATTATCTGAATCCTGTAATTTTCATTATGGATATTGGTAGACCTCTAAAATAGACATGTGAATCTTGTTAGCACGCCTAGCACCTTTTCCTTTGGTGAGTGTGCAACCATCTCCTAATTCTCTTTTCCTAAGCACTATGCACTTAGAAAGTACCCAAGAAACACCTGCCTAACTTTAATGTGTTACAAGGAAGAGATCATTAAAAAATCAGCTGAGTGAAATGCTGATTTATTACCAGTATTACCTGAAAGTTTCATTCAATACAAGGATTTAGAGAAAAAAATCAATCCAATTGTTTTATTGTTTAAAGTTACTGAGGTACAGATAATTTAATTCAGTTTGGGATTTATCTTGATCTGTAAATACATAACTGAGGAAAGAATCCAGTTCATTAAGTGTTCCAAGAAAGTCATATTGTTTTGTGCTTTAGCTGTACAATTCACTGCTTGAACACAAATCTGTGCTTCATTAAGATGAAGTTGTAGAGCATGTGATTTTTTACAGTAATGGTATATCTTTTGCCAGCAACAAAGAAGACATTGTGCACAAAGCAGAAGAAAAAAAAGACCAAATCTGAATACTTGAGGTACATTTTTTCAGTTCTGAACTAAACTAGAAGTAATCCAGTGTAACAAGTCAATCTGCTTCCACTTCATGGATTCACTAGCAATGAATTATTGATGTTCTTTTGCTCATAATTTTAGGATTTTTAGGCAACTGAGTGGTATGATCTACCTTGTCATATGCCATAGTCAGGTAAAATAGCAATATTGTAGTACATCCCATTGGGGGTGCTACTAGAGAGAAAATGAGAAATTAATATGTGTCTGTAATATATGCCAAGGTACCATTTGCAGCAGTTAATAGATGGAAGATTGAAGTATAGAGAGCTGGAAAGATACCAGCTTTCACAGGTCCTGTTGATAATTCTTGCTTCATGTCGCAATATTATCACTCTGCAAGAATTCTAGGATTGACTGCACTAAGATTTTGTTCCTCTGCCTAAAGATATGGATTACATAAAAAGACTTTTTCCAGCTCAACTTAATGGACAAATTTCCACTCTATCTCTTTATTTCTTTTTTCTTTTTTTTTTTTTTTTAACTTGTCCTTACTTGTACCAGTCTTATAAATATTGAAGGGACACTGTTAAGACTAGTAAATGTAAAATTAAATCTACCAGTTTAATCTGGTTCACAAACATGACATGCTGCCCCTCTGCTCTGTCTATTGTGTTGCTGTGAGTAAAAAAAAAGCAAAGCAAATTGCAAAAACCCTTCTCTTGAAATCCAGTGGTGTGTCAGTGTGGGTGCCAATGTAATCTGCATATCTGAGGAACTTCAGAGGAATAAAGAGTGAGTAGAGGGCCTTTTAGTCTTAAATCTGTCACATTTTTATCCATCTGCTTTAGCTTCCCATCTTTGCTCTTTTGTTGTATACCAGGTAGGACACATTCAATTGTTTCCACTTTTCCCTAAAAACAACAACATGAACATTGAAACATGCAAGGAAAACACCTCTTTTATTGCATACAGAATTAAAGTAGCCTCCAAAAAGCAAGAAAAATCATTGCAATGAAAGTCCTGACCAAACCCTTCATTTCTAGTACAGAGAAGACTAAATTTCCTAAATGAAAGAAAACATTTACAGTCTTATTGCTATAGAGAATCAGTGACAATGAAGAATATGAAATGTAAATACTCCACTGAGGAAAATTTAATCATCGAGGTTGAAGAAAATTCCACTTACTAAGTGTGACCTGAGATTCCTCAGGGACTTGCATTTCAGCAAAATTTTGTTGTATTTTCTTGAAGATTGTAACAACACCAAAGGTGTTCTCTGGCAGCAGAGTAAAACCAGTATCAAATCTCTGTGCTGTGGCACAAATTGATGCTAGAGTGTCTCTGCAGAACTGTCGCAGTAACAGAAACATAATGTAATAAACATTTTATAAATATTTTCTAAACAATATTAACTTAGAAAAAACCCCACAGATCTTTTCACTAAACTTTTCTCTAGATTATTTCTTTTTCTCTTTCACTAAAAATCACCACATCTTACAGAACAAAAAAAATCAGGAAAGTTCTGTAATACTTATTAAAAAGTCTTATATTGGAAAGTTTCACCTTAGCTGTTCTTAATTTAGCTTAGAACAGAGGGACTTGTCTATAAAAAATTTTTACTATGGATGTTATGGAGAAAACTGGACTTCCTCTGGAATGAATCCATGTTGTCAGTCTCCCCAGCAATCTTCGCGCTATATATATATATATA
>NW_010315810.1:28087-36009 GCF_000700745.2 Antrostomus carolinensis
TGTGTGTGTGTGTGTGTGTACGTTATATATCTATCTCACATTATATATGCATATGTGTATGTGTGTGTATGTGTTTAGAATAATGTGAAAAGACGCAGTTGAGTTAAGTTTTATACATCCAGATAACCCTTGCTGAGAACTGCACATAATGGAATCAGGGAAACTGGAGAAGTCCTTAACAAGGCAGTCTCAACTCAGAAAAAAATACAAAAGTAGCATGAAAATATAAAATATATATGCTACCTGTAAATCACAGATTAAAACACACAAAAAAAGAGCATGCATAGGAGAAATCTTGTTAGATATTGTTCTCAAGTAGTACAACTGGGAAGTAAAAAGTAGTTTTATGACCAGTTATATGCAATAAATTGAAAATAAATGAATTGAAATTATTTTATGAGAATGACCCATTTTAGAAAGCAACATATACTTGTGAACTTGGAAATTTCATTATATTTGATAATCCCCTTTCATAAACCAGAGATATCTTTAAATTTATTAATCTCCTTGGTAAAGTTACACATGAAGCAAGAAGCAAGATTTCATATAGACTTTTCTTCTAGATAGCTGCAGCTTCTAAATAGAGGTTTTCTGAGTAGTTGGAGCACTTCTAAGGAGTCTGTTCTATATATATTCCCTAGTGTTTCATAACATCTGAGTTATGATGCTGGCTTTGCATCAGTTTGGAAAGCTGTGTTGAAGATTTAGAGAGTATGCTTAAACACAAGTGCCTAATGTTTCCTAAGATATCGTTGTATCTGATACAGTCAGAGAGGACCCTTCTGTTATGGTAGCTGGAGGCTAGGCAGGAAACTCTTGGATAGTGCAAATATTAGTATAGCCCATGCCCAGGCAAGTAAATCATGTCCAGAGAGTCTCCCTCCTCCATCTAACCTGGATTTTATGAAAATTGGAGAAACCTAATACATCTGAAACTTTTGTCTGTCAAATTTTGTTTAAATCTGTCAACAGTTTCAAACACACAGACATGATGGTGTCCCAAGACTAATTTTCTTATGAAAGCATGCTCAAATGCCACATTGAAATAACGTGCAAACACTCCAACCCACAAATGTTAGGTTAGGAACGAGCATGAGGAAATAAGCTTCTAGGAGTTCTCCATGAACTGCAGATGCCCTTCTAACATCTGATTAGCCTCAGCAAACCGCAGATGCTCATGGACAACTACAATAACAGCCCAAGAACTGGTTGGAAGCTCATGGGGCTTTGCTTGGTTTTCTTTTTCCTTCTCTTTACACAACAGTGAACAGCTCTCATTACTCAGACAAGACTGCTTGAGCTATTAATGTGAAAAATCGAAATTTACATTTTAGAGGTACTTGCTTCTGAAAAGCTTGTGCCACGTAACTCTTGATATGTTGCTTCTGCATGAAAAATAAATCTTCACTTGTCTTAGGTGTCCAGGTCAAGAATACACCCTACAAATAAAGATGTTTATATCATCAGCAATGACTTGTTATTATCACAAGGCATCCACGCTCCCTGTTCACTAATACTTGGTAATATAAGCAGCAACCAACATCAGTTACCCACTCGACACAAATCCCCAGCAAAACTCTTATTCTTGTTAACTGGGCTAAGATATATCACCTGTTATTTTGTTTTGAAGATTTGATTTTTTTTTTAATGGAGCTACCATTAACCTACTTTGATGTGTGACTGATTTGTCACCCTGACCTAAACAGTCAGGATTTGTATGTGTTGTCCCTATCAGAGCATTAATACAGAAAGAAACAATTATTTTTGCATGCTACCAATTAATTGAATAGCGAGAACTGCTGTAATAAAAAAACCCCAACCAAACAATCATTTTGTCATTATTCCAGTTCTCTACCTATGGTTTGGAAGGTGAAATTAAATAACACAAAAATAATCTGACTGTTTCTGAAGCAAGAAGCTGCAGCTGTTTTACGGGAATCTTTAACCATAAACCACCTACTGAGCCCTGTAATTTACTTACACTGCTTACTGGGAATATAATGTCCCAGGGATTCTAACTTGACATCCCAAGGGTTCCAAGGCCTCCTAATTATTTCCAGAGTATTGTCAAAAATATATTGGGGAGCAAATTGCACAGGAGGAATAGAATGCACAAACAAACAAATTACTTTAAAAGAAGTAGAAAGTCTAACCTTTTTTTATTACTTGTTTACAAAATGTGAATACAACTCATTTTCCTCAGACTTTCTGAGTTTTTTGATCTATAGCTTGGAGTTGGATGACAAAGTAGGAAAGGGAAAGAAAAATCGTGTAATCTTATTGTCATATATGAGATACTTAGGTTTCTTAGTCTAGACTTTTTCTTACTATAACAAGAAAAAAAAAATAGAAAGAGAAGGCCACAGATTTTTTCACTTGCTTTTGCCACTGTGACCAACTTCTATTTTCCACACAGGACATGATGGTTCATTTCTTCCATTTTTCTTATGTTTTAATGTTAACAAATCCCCTTTATACTCCTCCCAGTCTAAAAGATCCTATATTTTATTTTAAAACTTTCAGTCTTACAAATATTTGGGATTTTTTAAAAAAAAAGTCATAGCTCATTTCCTCTGAAAACTCTGAAAAGTCATTATTGCTCATTCTGTTTTTCCCAGTTTGTGTCTTCAGATCAATTCACAAGGAGGAGAGCTTGGTACCCAACTCTATAGAGAACAATTTAAATAATTTATGTAAACAGACATAACTATCATATTATGTTTAAAAACACTGTAATAACAGTGGAACTATAGTGAGAGATCTTAAGTCAATTGAATTGCCCTCTGGAGATACTTATCTCTTTCAAGGAGCCTTGAATAACTGAAAGCAACTACAGCTGTTGCTGTTAAGTGCTTAAGAGGTAAGTGGGTTGAATCCTGTCCCTGTCCTAAGTTTCCTACTGAAAGATGGACGATTTTCAAATAGTCTTTAAATGCGGCTATAGAATAAAGCCTTTCTTCCTTGCTTGTCACTGGAAAAAATACCACTACCAGGTTGGAAAACAGGTTAGGGCATCTGATTAATAGGACACAAGGTCCCAAGACTTCAGTGAACAACTTATATAGCTGAAAACTGACTCTTTTGCCATTAGATTGATATTTCTCAAGAATAAATTATATTAGCAAATTTTTCTTATTATTTGTCAGCTAATATTTTTTTTTGTCTGTGCAAAAGGAAAACCATTTTTTAAAACAATAAGGTAATCTCTGAAATTCTCTACAAATTAAAGCCATATTGTGCTATGTCTCAGTTGATGCTCTGTAGAGAAATAGAATACCGATTTAAAATCTCCTGTCTCTAGCAATCCAATGTTTTTGTAACTGACTGTAGGACTTTGGTCTGCAATATGTAAGAAAAAGTTTTCTGTCAAGATTTCTCATACACAGAAAGTAAGCTACAATGTCATTCTGTGTTCTAGACAGGGCTCTATGAATCACCTTCTTTTTCCTACTTCCTCTCTTTCTCTCTGGTTCTCCAAAAAGGTCTGTTTTTCTCACATATCCAGAGACTAGGGATTCACATTTTTTCCAGTAGTTCTGTTTTGTTAAGCATTAACTTGTATTACTTCTGTTGCTTTCACATGAAAGTTTAGTAATACATTATTGCCTTTAAGAACATATTGCATAACAAGATATTGGTATTAATGCTTCACTCAAAATATTTGTTTCATTTTCACAAGGATGATTAGAAACTGAGTTTACCATAGGCTACTCTAGATACACATATATTATATTTTGATAAACTCTTTGCAAATTTCAAAGATGAGCAATATCTCTCAGTTGCCCTACTGGTAATTCTAGAGTTAAATTTCACATGCAGATGTCAAGATCATGCAAAACAACTTTAGTTCCCCAAAACTGTGACATGGTGAAAGATAATTCACTGCATCTGAGGTAGCTGCATTCCAGACCAGGGAATCGTTTTCTTTAGGGGAGAGGATGTTTTAATTATTGCCAGTGTCTTGAGCTATGGGCAAAGGCAAACTGAAAACTCAAAGCTGAATTTCAAGTGAGACATACCTTTCCTCAGTAGCATTCCCATTTAAATAGAGCTACAATGAATCAGGCTGGATCTAAATGCTACTTGGAAACCTATGCAAAACATAAGATTTTTTCAAGCTATAACTAAATCCCATGCCTGTATTTGACACTGTTTTTGAATTTTAATTAAAGCTGAACAAAACAGACAAACCAACAAAACAAAAAAGGTTTGGTTTTGGAGTGAGAGCAACAGCTTAGTGAGATGTTAATGTCCTCTAAAAGGACCTTGTTTACACCAGTGAGGATTTGCAGGGTATCTCTTAGCAGAGGGGATTCAGTCACACTGTTTCCCCTTCCCCTTTGCACTCTGTGCTCTGTCATCCTTTATATCTGCACTGGGGGACTACCTGTGCAGCTCTGCCCACCCTAGCAAGGACTTACAGGGCTTAAGGACTGAGGTCTGCCTAGAAGAAACTCTTGCTAAAATGATCCTATGAAAAGGGTCTTACTAGACCTTGCATTGTTAGAATGCATAGTAAAATACATCACAATGTCAGAGTCTTCCAATGCCGTGGCATTACACTATATCATTACTCTAATTTCAAAAGTAAAAGTTACTCCTTGCTTTCCTCCTCTACTCCTTCTTGGGCTGCTTTGGATATTCTGTCTAATATCTCAAATCACTCATTTGATATTGTTTAAGGCTGGATAAACATTTTTAAAAATCTACTGAAGGTGAGAGAACTGCAAACATGCTAGCGAGCAAGAAAAGAGTTAAACACTGTGTTGGCCTCAAAGTATAAATGATTGCATCAGCTGAAGTCTATGTCAAATATGGTGTGATTTGCAGAGCTGCGCATGAGAATGTCAACCTTCTTTGTTCCCCGGTGTAGTTTAGTGACAGTGACTTTATACAGTCTAGCAGCAGTGTCGTGAATATTATCAGGAGTAGGTGGGTGGCACATTCATTGAGAAATGTAGTGTATTGCATACAAAACCAACAATATTTTTGAATAATGTTACTAAACTGTAATAAATCTGCTACCACTTTACATATTTTAAGCTCATTTGTCTACATTTGAAACTTGTTTATCACAAGCTATTTTTTTTAGCCAAAGCAGCATTATTTTCTTAACCAGAATCTCTGAATTTGTTGAAATAAATATATTTTAGGCTAATTTTTAACCCGAAATAACCCTCTTACAATACAAACAAGTGAAATAGCTGCAATAAAGCATGATTGATCTTACGTGTACTTTTGTTCAAAGTAATTGTCCTTTGGGTCAATTATCAACTGTAATTGTAGCATCCTCAGGAACTCTGCAAAAAGTAGGTTCCTTCTAAAGAAGACATGAATTGTCTGTCCAATCTATATAGAAACCATTTAGCAAAACCAAAATGATTCATTTCTGGCTTGCTCTGTAATTTAAGACATTATAACCATAAATCACTACAGTAGTGGTTTGGCAGATAAGCACAAAGGAGGGACTTGTGGTTGAAACATATACCTAGAACACAGGAAAAGTGTTTTCTATTCTTGGTCTGAGCACCGACTTCTTCACTAGCCGTGGCTGACTTACAGCTCCTGAAAGGTGAGTGCCCAGGGATCCCAGTGACTTCATCTGGGATGTGGTCACTCACCATTTCTGAAAAACATCCCTTGCCCTCTCTCTAATTTAGTTTTCCTGTTTATGAAGTGATGTTCAGAGTTGGTCAGTTTGGGAGTGAGGGGGAAGCAGTGCCCATAATTTTATCTCTTTTTAATAGTTCACACAGGGCACAGTAGAACAAGAAAGATGGACATACAACATTAGTAAATAAATTATTCACAGTTTATTTTCATTATTTATTAATCACACTACTAATACAAGTTATTCTGTTGATTCCCTCCTAAAATCTTTAATTTTTTTTCAATCATGAGGCACAGCAGTGGGTTTATGCCCTTTCAGCAACCTTGTACTTCAAGAATCAAGCTCCTCTCCCAACTCCATAGCATGGGAATTGAGAAATAGTGGTTTATAATGCATAATGGTTACAATCACCATCTTGTGAACATCTCTTACCTCTGCATTCTCTGGAACAGCTCTTTCTTAGGCTAATGCTTCTTACAGCAATTCTTTGATATTTTAAATTTTTTCAGTGTTCAGTTCATATATATGCTTTACAGTTAGCATCCCACACTCACACACATATACTCATGCTCTCTATCACACACACACAAACACACAGAGTATAGGTACATTTTAGCTATATGCACATATAAAAAGATCTAATTTCACCTAGTAACAAACACTAGGAGACCTCTGGATTACCTACTCTTGCTTTCTTACCAATTTTGCTATAGATAGAGGATTATTCAATCAGCTAGGAATCCACTTACTTTGCCCTAGTAGCAGGCTTCTTACACAGTAACCTATGACAAAAGATTAGTATCTTGTCAGTACCTAAAAATCTTTCTGTCTGATACTAATTTTCAAGAATCTTGCCTGTATTTTCAGGTGTCAACAATAAAGTTATAAACATATAATACAGAATATTTTGTCAGTTTTTGAGATTTTAAAACTTCCTCATCACCCTCTAAAAAGACTATCACAGCTTTAGTTACCTGTATTAGCAAAGATCTTAAAATGTGAAACATTTACTGCCTAAACATAGTCTAAATCACTTCAGTGGTTGATCTAAGTCTCCCCAGGGAAAAACATTATTAATAAATGTAATTAATTTGGTGAGGCAATGTATACAAAGATATGCAACAGTGAACTCATTAATTTATGTTGAAATAATTTATGTAAATAATTATTTACAAATATTCATCTGTTTCCCCAAGACATGTTAATGAGTTGGAAAAATGTTTACGTTAGACGATTGGCTGAAAAATGGCTACTGGTCTCTGCCTTCTAAAATAGTACTCTCTTTTTATGATTTCAGACAGAAATGTTAACTCAATTACATCTGAGTTAATACAATTTTTTTAACAAATAATTTATTTCCTAAAAACTGCAGCTTTGAGTCAGCTGCATTACTAATAGATTTATATAAAAATTATCAAATAATTTAGGCTAAAGAAGAACATCTGTCAGAAAAATGTCAATTTGACTTTTCATTTTAAAGTAATATCTTGATTGATAAGGTGGCCTTCAGCTAATTTTTTGAAATAAATTTCAGTTTGTTACACTTGAAATATGTTTGCATTTGTCTCATAAAGGAAATTTTTCTTGACTCGGTATAATTTTATTTTTGTTTTTTTCTGTAAGGTACAACATAAATCTTTTATTGTTTCCATGGTTTTGCAGCTTAGGTTATTTTCTAAGAATATTTTATCTCTGTTTTATAGTTTTGTCTTAGAGTGAACTGCTCCATCAATAACTTTCAATAACATGTAAGAGGTGAGAAAGGGTTCCTTTGACTAATGCTTTCTTTCAGAAGGTATCAATTTGCTAATTCCATAGAGAGTTTCTGCATAGATTGAAAATCTCAACACTCTCAAATGTTGGGATCAACATTTGAAAAGCATATTTTAATTATATCCTTTCACCATCATTCTGCAAATTATTCTTTACACATAATTCTGCCTTTCCATTCATTGACTACTGTGAGTTTCTTTCTTTTTTGCATTTTTGGCTTCCTGCTTCATGTTGCCACTTTTCTGGCATTTGCACAGATAATTTTGTTTGGGGAATGTTGACCCAAGATCAAATCATGTTAATGGGCTTCATCAAGGGTCAGATTCAGTTGCCTAAACACAGGTATCTCATGCAATTTTTACCCTCTAGGGTATCCAGAATATCTGCAAGTACCTGGCAGATAGGGGATGGGTCCCTCAGGATACCCATGCCTTTCTGGAGTGCCTGATGGAGGTCTGAGACACATCTTTAGAGGGAAATCCTAAACTAGGGAAGAAACAACACCTCCAATTGTTTTGTTGCAACATATATTTTTGAC
>NW_010315810.1:36044-72687 GCF_000700745.2 Antrostomus carolinensis
TTTTGCAACTTGTAATTACATTTTTAAGGACCTTTGCTGACTCTGTGGATGCTAGCCTTATTTAAGGAAATGCAATCCCTACGGTCGTATCCAGATGATCTTTAATGGTGATGTCAGTGCTGACATAGATACTAGTGTGAGTAATAAAACAGGGAACTGCACTAACATGGTGTTCACCATGTTCATACAATAAAATTGAACCTTCATGGTCTATTTAAGTCAATATTCCTCCCTAAAATTCTTCAGTATTATGAGGTCATACAATCAGACAGTTCTACAGAATTACGTTCACTAAAATAGAAAGCTACAGTTACAGAAAGTTCTATGTTAATAAAAATAAAAAAAGACACAAGAGAACTGTTTGCAGATAAAGTGTCATTAAGTCACTTATCCAGAAAGGCACTGTGACAGCAATAGAAGGTAGAAAGCAAGAGGTCATGGTGTAATAGAAGTAAGCCACACTATTTTTGTTGAGTTTCAACATATGTACTGCAAGTTTTATGAATTTTAAGCATGAATGGAATGCTGTGCTTGGCTAATTGGGGCTTGAGATTAGCTATGCGCCGGCCAGGACTACAGGGATTCAAAGGCTAATAACACTACAAACCCATCTATGTTCTGCAGTGTTCATTATTCAGTTTTAGAAAATGATCAGAAAATCTGGGGGCAGTTAAGTTATAGTGTGTTGTAGTTTCCTCTTGACATTTGAAGATAAATGCTATTTGTGTCTTGGTTTTGAGTCAATTAATTATTTCAATTCCAAAGTCTTTATTCTTCATACTAGAAATTGTATAGGCCACTTCTGTGAAAAAGTCAGGGATTTTTGAGTGTTAGCTTAACAAAAATAAACCTAGGTAAAAGTAGCCAGTAACTCTGAAAGTTGGTACAGCCTTTGCTAGAAAATGTGAGCTTGAGATTTTAATAAAGATGTCATAGAAATCAACACAAAGTAGGTTCTAGGAGATGTGTCCTGTTTATCCAAAGGAATAAGCATTGAAGTGGTACCAGGGGTTTTAAATGCTAAAAAAGTTTTAATTGTGAGATTTCTTTTTTTTAACACAGTAATTTCTTATACTGAATTTCAGAGCCTTGTTTTTTGTCTTAAGTCTGTTTTTCAGTGGAACCAGTGAAATCTAGTTTTTATAAAACTGAAAATTCGGAATTAGCTGTCAAAAATACATCTAGAAACAGTAAACTGAATTATGAACTGTAACAATTTATAACAATTATGAGTTTGTCCCTGTGAGCAGCAAAACTAACAAAGTCAAGTTTCCTGCAGCTTTATATCTTATGAATGGTTTATCCTTTGTCTCACAGGGTTTGCATGTTCACAGCAGTTTTCTCCCACACAGAGGCTCTTGTGTCTAATAAACTATTTAAGTTCATGTAACACAGGATATTTTCATTAACTTAATCCTACACACACATACACACACACACACACACACAAACATATAAACAGCACGAATCTTATAACTGACAATTCCTTAGCAACTTAGTTTTGTTACATATAATCAGACACATTTCTTCTCCAAATGTCTGTCCCTAGTTTTTACTCATTGTGTTGTTTTATAATTATATTTAAGTCTCTTTTGGGTTGTCCAAATCAGCCATACAACTGTACCTTGATTAGTGTTCTCTAAACAGCTAAAATAATTCTGACTAATCGCAGGACTTCTTTTAGAGTTAAGATCATAACAAGGGAACAGGAAGAAAAAGAAATAAATAGGTTTTCTAAGTTTTTGCAAAGGTATTCTCAAGTAAAAAGTAAAATCTGAAAAAGTTAAAACACTAGAAACAACCATGCTGAAGGAGCAGCCAAGGCAATCTCCTGTGCCTCTCAGATGTAGAGCATTTATCCTGAAACTGGAGGACTTAATCCCACAGATTAACAAACAGCTCTTCCTTTTTCTTGTTGTGGCATATTTTGATGAAAATGGTAATAAAGTTTTATTTTTGTAGTGCCTGTAGCTGTTTAGAACTGTGTAACATGGTCTATGCACTGTACATTGCAGCAGAGTTCAAATAGTAAGGCTAGGAGCAAAGAACACTCCTGAAGGTAGAAGAAATAAGGAAACATGAATATTACTTTATATATCACTGTAATTATACTATGGATGTTGTCTGTAAACCTGTATCAAGGATATGGCTGTGTAACAGTAGGGGCAATAATGATGAGTAAATCAGTATTACCACAGACTCACTGCTGAGGCATTCATTGGGTATTCCAATACAGCAGGGGCAGGCCAAACTATCATTTGGGAAATGATACCTCAGCCAGAATACAATGACATTTTCAACCTTTCTGCCTGCTCCCTCCTGCCCTGAACTTCTCATTACATCTCCCATTTAGCTCATTCAGATTGTATTACTGGTAATGCTAATATCTCCATATTTCCTCCAAAGCACATTTTAAAGCAATTATTAGAAATTAGCTTCCTATTTCACTTCTCATATCAAAGTACAAAGTACATCATTTTAATATAATTAAAAAATCCATTGGCAGTCAAGACGTGCCACAGATGGAACGCTAATCAGCTCATATTTTCCTGATGAGAGCTATGTTTCTGCTCAATTTTGACCTGAAGAAAGTAGGAAAATGGACAAAATGATTAACCCTCCTCTGCTTTCCATGAGGCTGGAAAGAGATGCAATGACATAGCATGAACAGGCGTTAGGACCCGAGAGGTGCAGAAATCACAATGACTATTCTGAGCACGGCAGTGATACAAAACAAGATGACAGGATTAATTATATCCTCTCCACATTAAGTCATGAATCTTCTCATTCTGTAAACCTCAGGAATTGATAATTTGATATCTAAATGTTCACTGAATTTTGCCAGTTTTCCTGGTTTAGTGTAGAAAAAAAAAGATAAATCACAAATTCTTTAGCTATTACTGAAAGGTAACACAAAATGTTGTTTTTGTTTGGGTTTTTTTAAAACGTTTCACTATATCTATCTTTCAGAAATCACTGTTGTTTTCATGTGTGGGAAAATATGCAATCAGGGAATAGGCAGTTAAATTCTGAGTAAACTGATACCAGTGATAAATCTTGTATGTACAGAATGAATCTTAAGCTTAGGCTAAAATAGTAATATATTACTCAATTAGTTATAGGAACAATCAAATAGGATGAAACACAGGAAAGCAAATCCTGGAAATACTAGATGAAAAAGGTTAGAAACTGAACTGTTTTCTTGAGTGTATCGGAACTCGGGATATCAAAGTTAGAGAAGAAGTGGATAAAGCTAAATCATCTACCAGAATTTACATTCCTTGAGTCTCCGTGGGCAAATCAGGAAACTTGAAAGAAGTGGGCCAAGCATCAAAAAAGGAACTATCTAGTCAACATCATTAACAATCATGATTTTATTTTTATTTTAAAACTGGGTTCCCAGTTTTAATCAGAAAGATATGAGAAGATAAGCAAACTTGAGGGAAAAAAAATCTTTTATTCCACATTCAGTCAGCTGTAAACTTTCCAATTCATTCTCTTAAAGCAAGATCCAAATGAAGAACAACTCATTACTTCCCAAGATGTAATTCACAAATACTCTTTCCAGGAGAGGGCTCCAAAGTAACATTAGTACTCCAGGAAAACTGGCCGAATGTCACTGCCCCACTCTGAGAAACAGTTAATTAGTGATTAATTAAAATGCTCATGTCTTTCTGGACCCTGTCTAAAAATTCGAGTGTGTCCTACATTTAGATGGAAAAATGAAAGCTGTGAGCTAACATGGGGTGTTAATGTTTTGACTTAGAACCATATAACTAAAATGGAAATATTAGAAAAATTGAGAAAATGAGAATAAACTTTCATTATGTTTGGGGATTTTTTTAAGAAAAAATAACTAGCAAATAACTAAAGTGTAGTCTATACTTCTCAACAACTGGAAAGAGGGAACCCAGAGGAATTCAGATACATATATGAGATATTTTAATAGGTTTTAACTAATGACCAAACCAAACTAATGTTTGAGACAAGTCTTTAAATGAAATATACCTTTAAATGTTTTAAACCTTTAAATGATGTACAGTTTTAATTGATATATACTTTGAAATCTTTTGAAGTATGACATCTTTTCCCACTAATTCTACTACTACTGAGTTTAAGATTCGTTTTAGGGGTAGGTAGTGAATGGCCTGAGTTTACACTTAGAATATACAGTCTAAACCAAACAAATAAGATTTGAATTCAATTTTACTTAAATGATGAGAGTTTTGATTTTGTGTTTCATTTAGGACCAGTATAGCATCAGATTCAAGATGAACAAGGATTTAGGT
Source organism: Antrostomus carolinensis (assembly GCF_000700745.2). NCBI lineage: Eukaryota > Metazoa > Chordata > Aves > Caprimulgiformes > Caprimulgidae > Antrostomus > Antrostomus carolinensis. The sequence goes on from NW_010315810.1 coordinate 40,334, forward strand.
TTGAAATCAGGATCTAGGGTTTGGCCCTGTCTCCCATTAATTGCGTAAAGCTGGCTCAGGGATTTTTAAAAGTCTCTGCTGAACATTGTGAAAGATGGATGAGGTTAAATTCCCAGGCACAAAAAATAGAGAGGTGTAATATGTTACTGTATAATGTACTAAACTCAAAAGAGACAGCTTATTCCACTCAGACACAGCCAAAAGAGCCACTGATGCCAAAAATCCTAAGGAAATATAAGGTTAGTTTTGAAATTTTTGGTTTACTTCCAAATATTTTCCATCTTCAAGCACACAGCTAGCCAGAGCCTATAAAAAGTGAGGAAACATAAACATTAAGTCTGCTGTGCTGACCTCCCGTTTGTAACACCCTTCATGCAATGGGAAGGGTTTCCCCATGCAGTTCCTCCAGCCTCTGGTGCTGCAGGGTCTGCCTGCTGGACCTCACATTGACTTCGTTATGAGATTGTACTCAGCGACTTGTAAAAGTAGGCTATGGGACTTCCTGTTAAAGCAAACTGGGATGCAAAACACGCGTGCCTGTCACACACTCATCTGTGAGCAAATGCTCAGATGTGCAAATTTTTGTCAGCTGATGCTTGAAGCAAGGGGAAGGTAGAGTCCTGACCTAGGCTTGTGTCCTCAGGAACATCATTTCTCTGCTTCTCTGAGGAGTGTTCTTGGCCCATACACTTCTCTAATTTTGAGTGCTATTTATATATTTTTGAGATTTCATGACAGACTCACCTAGCTTCGGGTGGTACATTTCAAGTGAGTCAATGTACTTTGGTGCTTTGAAAATCCCTTCTAGTGACAAGTATAACAGATGCCTTCCAAGACCTATTTTTATTCATGCTTATCTCATGATCTACAATGCAATACAAAATGCTGTGTTACCGGATGGGTGATCTACTAGTCAAAATGCTGAATTACAAAGAAAAGACACAGATGTTACCATGTCAAAATCTATGTCTTTTGAAACGTATTTCCTCATTCTCATGAATCAAAAGCTTCACTAGTACAGTCTAAGAAACCTAAAGCATGTTTCTGGGCAAACAGCTATTTCTCTTCAGATGTTTCCAGACTTAAAACCTGACTCATTATAAAATGACTTTGGATCATTTCAGTTTGTCAATCTATGAGGGCTGAGTTAATCCATCTGAACCCTTCTGCTCATTCCAACTGCTGTTTAACATTTTGATCTGACAGTTTAATGCTGTTCCATCACAAAATATATGTTCCCACTGAAAACAAACATTTTTCATATTAGCAATAGAGACAACTTCAAGGGATGAGGTTATCATGAGGCAGCTATACCCCAGAGGGATTACAGGCACTTATATCATGATAACCTTATCTTCGGTGTGCCTTATTAAATAATTACAAGACTGCCGCAGCCAAGTATAAATACCCATAAGCTTCTCAGCTATGGGCTTATCACTAAATAAAGGTAAATGTTTATGTGAGCCTGGCAACCTCTACTGCTTGTGTTAAACCATCTAAACAAACCTCAGCTTTCCATTTAAATGACAAACACTTAATGTTGAACTGGTTTTGTTCTAACGGAATGTTTGCCATTAGAGTGGGACTTGCACTGAAGACTGAGCTCTTTCTCAAGGCTCACAGAACTTTTTAGATTGGAAGAGATCCCTACAGGCTCACTCACTGCATTATGAATCCTTGACGAAGTACTCTGAAGAGCATAGGCCTACGCTGATAAGGTTTATATTAAGAATGGTTTTGACTCAGAAAATCATTGCTCATAATTCTGTTTCCAGTTCTGTTTTCAATATGTGCACTGTTGGTTACTCTATAATAAACCATGTCTTCTCATTCCAACACGTATTTTGGCAGAACTTTGCAATAGGTACTCCTGGAAAAGTAGAAATAAACATTTTTTATGCATACCTATTCAAATTTCAAAACCATTGAATTTGTTCATGTTGACAGACTTTTCCACTTCATTTTCCATTAAAATTTTAGTGACTGAATTTACTGGAAAAAATAAATTTTAAGCTTCAGTGATCCAATACTCACCAAAAATAAATTAACAATGTTATGTGATAAATTCAGCCTGCAATGGTTGATTTTATGACTGTAATTAAACAGGAAAATAAAATTCTGAATCATCCCCAACACTAATTTTTTAAAGTATTCAGCCACATAGTTATATTTCTTTTAGTTAAAACTGCTTCTTTCTTTATATTATGCTATCAATACCAATAATAGGTAATAGTAATAAACCATAGTGAGAAAAATGCCACTAAGCTACTCCAGTTCAGTTGTGAAATTCAGATGCAACATATTTCCAGACTACTTACAGAAAGAGATAAATGTCATAAGCAAGTCACAAGAACTGGGAATAGTAAATCAATATGAGAATGGTTGGCACTGAGAGCAGACTTGAGTAAAGAGCTGTTTGCAGCAAGTTTCCCATGTTCCGTGATATACATAAACCAGCAGATTTTACAGAGTGTACAATGAGAAGCAGATTAGAAGCAGAATTCCTTTAGCTATCCCACAGGCAAGAGTGGGGAGAAGACAAAACTATTCTCATAAATGAAGAACATGGAAAGAGAAAAATGCTCCATGTTCTCTTACAGAGCATAAGAAGGGCAAAAAAGTCAGAGAGCAGCTGGTTTTTTAAAATGGAGAAGGGCCTCCAGAAAGTGTATTTTTATGTCTTCAGTGTTTTATAATGTATCAGTAGATGTGAACACAATTAACAACGTGACCCTAGGAAAAAAACGTTGTGAATTTGCCCCAGTAAGCAGTGAAAAATTAACCTGATTTAAATTTAAATCAAAGTAAAATGATTTGACCCCTTTTGGCTTCCTGTCAACAAATCACTGCCTTCTGGGCATGTGACATGCATGAACTTTTCAAGTAATTCAACATGGTGACAGGCTTCCCATGTCCAGTACTCATTTGAGATAAAATACAACCGTTTTATCACCTTCAAGCATAGAACCTACTTGTTAAAATGGACAGAAGTTTGAACATACAATCTACTGAATTCCCAGATGTTCACTTTTTTAAGAAGATATGCTTATTCCATTCTTAAAGACAGATCTGGTTAGGAGAGGGATATTTATGTATTGTATTTATTTCCATAAATCCACAGTGCCTAGAACTGATCAACATATCCTCTTCTAATTGCTTATGGACTGACAGCTACCAGTGTATTAATCACTCAGCTTGCTCAGTACAACAATGCAACCTACAGGTTTGTGGTCCCCTGTGTCCTCTTGTTTTCCTTTCTGAAAATAACTCAGAGTGTAAAAGCAATAATTTGTCCAGGGTTTTGGTTTTTTTTTCCAATTTCTTGACTAGACTTTACTGCAAAAAAATCTCAGAAATAACTTACTCCTTTGCCTATATGTTCAACATCACATGAGGAATGTAATAAATCTTACCTTGTCTGAAAACCAACATGTTTTCCTATTAATTCTTTTAAGGGATAATTTTGTTAGATTTATAACAAGATTCCTAAACCGATTGAACTTCATATCCTCTCCATGCATATGGTAACTATGTTTGCTTATTTATACCGTTCTGAAAGGCTAAATTAGACACCTTATATCCCTTGAGAGAGCAGGCAGTAACTTTGCACACCAGACAGTCAAAATTCAATTTACATTCAGCAGGGGAAAAAAAAAATAAAAAGATTGGCATAAAAAAGCACATCCATCACAAAAGAATTAAAAATGTGATTTCACTAGTCCTGACCTGTAAGTTACCAAAAGGGAGCACTTACTTTGTCCTATGCTGCAGAGAATGTCTTTTGTCTTTACAGTAGATGTTTTTGTCCAGTTGTTTCTTCTCACAGACTTTGCTTTTGGGAGCACTTCCTATGATAACCAGAGAGCATTAAATGGGTCTCAGCAGCATCATCAGCTTGAGCAGGACATCCCCCTGTCCCAGTCTGTGTTATGATGCCTGTTCCCTCCATGTTAGTGCTTCCCCAGTGTCCTCTTGCTGGAGCATCTTTCTAGTCAGCTGCCCAGGCCTGCTCTCTGCACAGCTGCATAGACAGCAGCACTGGTGCAAAGGAACAGTGATGCACAGATAAGAATAAGCAGCCAGGCAGCAGGCTGGGGAAAGAGAAGAGGTGCAAATGGTCTTGCTGCAACATGTCAAACCACAGCACACAGGCTTCCAGCCAAAGTTAGTTTACAGAGACACCAGCAGTATTTCCTGGACAGCACATGAGATGGAGTGTTTGAAAGACATGATATGCCATCCCATTATGCTCTGTAATGTGAACAGTACAGCTTTTCCTATCAATGTGCTTTACATTCTACAAGAATGCATAGTGGAGGTAACATTGTAATGTTGTCTGGCCCACTGACTCATCTTTGAATCTATGGACTAGAGGATATCCATGATGGCTTTTATACATTTCTTGGTGGGCCATACTTAATAAATTAGCATGGTGGTGCCAATCTTTCTTATAATGTCTGTATTTGCACTGAAATAATACTGAAATTGTGTTTCATAACTGAGTTAGAGTTTAAAATAGCAAGGTGGAATTAGTGGGTGTTAGATGTGCAGTCCTCTAGGCACTATTGAATAATACATTCTATTTTGTGGTGAGAAAATGACGGAGAGGAATGATTGGTTTTTCAAGCCTCAAGATATGTTGTAGTATGGGCAGCTTTTGCTGCTTTGCTACACTATAGGCTGTGACTGTGCCAAAAAAGGATCAGTGTTTTAGTTAATGTTCTGAGGATTTTTTGTTCTCTGAAATACAGATGCAAAAAAACTGTGAGACAATTATTTTTAAATATTGATGCTATTCTATATTGATCAATAGTGATTATGGAGGAAATTTAGGTAACAAGTTATAAAGTTGTTCTTTGTAACCAGTATTTCTTCACATGAACTGCTCCACAGTTCAAACTGGTGTGAACCCTCTCATTTTCCCCCAATCCCATTAGATCTCAGCTCTCTCCTCCTTATCCTCAAGTACCGTACACATTCAGTACAGTCTGTATGCCCAGCTCACAAGAGTATTCATTCATTATCTTTTTTCCCTGAATGTACGTTCAATAATATCAGTCATTCTACAAATAGCATGCTCAACTACTTTACAACTCCCTTCTTTCCTAGCAGGCCCTTTTCTTATTCTACTTTCCATCTGGGAGAAGGAAGGAAGACAGCACCTCTTTTTTTACTCTTCAGAATTTTCACAGCTTGCACAAATAGTTGATGTTCTTAAAGACTTAGAAGACATTAGTGGCAAAATGAGCAGTATAAGCTTTTTATTCTCTCTTGGAGTAAGTTTTGGCTAAAGAGGAAGAACCGGTGGGACCAAACCCACTTCTTTTTTTGACCTCAGCTCATGTATTTTGTATTTCAAGTAATTTTCCCCCTGGGGACCACTGGGAAAGAATGATGACTGGTAAGGCCATTTTATGTTAACTAAACTGTCTAAGGGAAAAAAAAAAAAAAAGAATGAGAGAACCAACTGATGAATCCTACCTGTATAATAATAAGCAACTATTAATTTACTCAATTTTTTTCCAACTATCTGGAAAATTTTTTCAATTTTAATTCTTAAAGAACATATAATCAATAGAAATTGCACTATTATCAGAGATTTGTACCATCGCTCCTAGGTATGAAAAGCTAAAATCTTAAATTAAAATCTTTAATTTTGTGAAGGACTCTACCATATGGCTTGGAAGTCACATTTAAATGCCTGAAATGGAACAGTGTGGGGTAGAGTACCTCAAATCACCATGTCTGAAAGAGCTGGTAGCAAAATTATTGCTTTGTTTCATTATTTGGCAGTTTCTACTGTTCATTTGTCACTGTTGTCAAGAAACAACTCAGGAGTAAGGTTCACTCTATTGGGCCATACCCTTTCTTAGCCCAAACCTTCTGTGTCTGCAGTAGACCTGTGTCAAAGAACAAGGGCTGCAAGTCTGTGTGTCTCGAGTAAAACCTGCAGAAATAGGTACATTATGCATTTGGTATCCCTGTGGGTCTAATTTGGCTGTTAGTTCATAACCTTGAATAAGCAGCAGCAGCATAGGTGTGGCCCCATGAAGTTTTCTAAGTCAGTGAGAAACACTCTTACTGCTCTTTATAGAAAGGAACAGTCATATTTTGATGACTTTTAGCAGTAATAAATGATGACTCCTTATTTCAGCTCAGTTAACTCTGGCTAATAAAGTCAAAGTTTTGCTCAGATATTTGACTGACCACTCCCCATCTGCCTATCTGTGGGAAGAGAGGTGCAGTCCATTTCCTTGGATGGACTATATGACTAGTACTTGCAAACTCTTGAGGGTGGTCATGCAGCTCAGATTATATTCTTGCCCTATGTATGCAACCATTTTCCTCACAGCAACCTGCAATAGCACTGGAAAGGCAATTAACCTGGTTGGGGCTCTCATGTAGTAACTGTAGTGAAAAAACTCTCCAATAAATACCAAAATGCAATTGAACCCACAAAAAAATGAGTAGCAAACTGCATAGCTACCTATCTGACAATGCCCATCTAATCACTAAAACTCCTAATCTATATTTTAAGAAACCAACATTAAAGTAGGACAATTTATTTTGGAAGATGCGTGATAAACACATTAAAGTTTCAGCACAGTGCCTTTCACAATTTTTTCTGTGTTAACTGCATATTTAGTTCTTTAAAGAACATCCATTTTCAATGTGTTTCTGTTTTTACATTCACTAGGGAACTCTGTGAGGATCTGGAGTACATACATGAAACATTCAGGATCAAATGGACCAAAAAGATTACAACACTAAAGAGGACACCTAAATTAAACATTTATTCAGCAATGATGTAATGTATTACTTGTCAGACAAACACACACAAAAAGTTGATTTAAAAATGGAAAAGATTACATCCAGTCTCACAGAAACTCTTTGAAAATGAAGGCTGTAGAACAATTTCATAATAGTTATTAGCTAATAATGTGTGCAGAGGCATCACAAGATATTTTGTGCATTTAGACATCTATTTTGATTTCTAATGCAGCTGCTTATGTTGGTAACTATTCATCAGCGTGAATAAAATGTTTTCAACTTATCTCTTCAGATTTTGCTCATTACAGTCTAAAAGCTAATGCATTTTGTATAAAATTTATAACAAATTAGGGATTTTGCAAACATTACCAGATGCTTGCCTCTAGAGCATATATATTCTGGTTACCTGCAAGATAAACAATCCTTCTTAATTTCAACAGCATACAGTTGCAAGATATTTCAGTATTTGGTATCACCGAGGGACAGATTTAAACATGTACAATACACATACTTGAGGCCAGACTTTTAGGAAGGTCAGTACCAAAAGTCACAAGACCTTTTGACAGTCGCACTGCCTTTTTTGAGCTCGAAATGGGTTCTGAATCATCTGAAGTTTGAGCTTTGAAAGGACTGGCTAAGAAGTTTTGAAAAGAAGGACATGAACCCAAAAAGGGTGCCTAATTTTGTACTTCCATGCTAGGATATATGGAATGGTGGTTGCTGCAGGATTCTGTGCCTGAATTTAATCTAGCATTAATTTTGAATACATTATGGATGTGTCTTTTAATTTGTGTATTTAATTTATCAAGCTTCTTTAATTTAGGCCAGTAAAAGCCAGCTAAGCTAGCGATATTCTTTGACTGGGACTCATCCTCATGGACCAGGTTTTATCGCATTGCATAATTATAGGCATCATTCACTTTGACAGAAAACTAATTTTGGTCAAGAATGTGGTTCCATGTTTAGGTGGAACAACTTATCTCTCTGAGGCCAAAAGAGCCAGAATCTCATTCTGTCTACTGTGGGAAGCATTACAACTCTTATCACCACCTCTTTTGTTCTTTGTTTCATATCAAGCCTGGATGCTTTAACATATTGCACTCCTTTTGGCCAAAAATTGTTTAAGTATAATGTTCTATCATATCCCCTTATAGTATATATGGAAAGTGAATTGATTACTCAATGAGGATTATCATTAGAGTAGTCATTGTTACTGATACCACTGTCTGTCTTCAGAAAGAAAGAAATCTTTTTGATCTCTGTAGGTGACTAGATAAAAAAGGCATAGAATGAGAATAGACTCATGTATTCTTCACTAAAAAAAGAAAAGAAGTAAAGCATTCTGTATATTGTGCATGACAGTCAGATCAAACTATGCAGTTGTTTTGAGTATTGGATCTGTTAGTGCAAGCACCTGATCTGTTAGTACAAGCACTAACACAAAAGACACCTAATTTGTTTTTCTGGGTAAGCTAAACCAGTACTGTATTTGTACTCTCAAAAAGTAAACAGTAGATTAAAAACAGCCTTCATATTTTTCATATGTTTGTGGATCTTTTAAATGTACATGTGAAAGCAATACTTTGTAAACTCAGTTACAATGAGAGGAATATGCCAATTAAATCCCCTTTCTCTCATAAAAAAATGTTGAAACAATTCCTTCATGTTCTACCGTTTGGTTAGCAACTTCACACTCATGCAATGTTGTTCAACCCTTTTCATGCCTCACCTAGCAGTAGTAATTCAATTCAATGACTCTGTTGTACTCCACACTGCAGAATGTCAGAATGTGTTTCATGCAATGTCAGTCATGTGCTAATTTGACAAATTATTTCAGATTCAAATAGTGAGAATTCCTTTGAGGATATTTAAACCCAAAGCATAAAATACACATTTGCTTCCCAAAACTCATGTTTTTTAACCCCAGAACTAGAATGAGCAATGCCTACTTCGCTACAGATGTCAATCAAGTTATGCAGGAATTCTTGACCTCCCTTCCAGGCAGAAAATACACCCACAGCAAATATACTATATGTTAAAACATCAGAAGACATGACTGGTTTTAGGACACTGACAACTCTGAGATTTGAAGAAAATTTCTCCCTTCATACTAAAACTTACGTGTCTCAAAACACAGTCCCTACCTCCCTGTAAAAGTTATGTGAACATAAGATTATTATTTTTTTTTTAAATGTGATCCAAAAGTCACTGAAGTAAAATGTAACATTTCAGTTTCTGAGTGGAATATGAATAATTTAATAAAAGGACAGCAGCTTTTTTCTGTTACTAATTGTTAACTTACTGTGCTTGATTATAAAGGAAGCAACAAGAGTTTGCACACTGTATTGATGTCTGACATCTTTTATCAGTTACTACTGGCAAAGACCAACATAACTATGTAAATTCAGAAAAAAGACTCAGTCTTTCAATGAATGTTAAACAACTTAAGCTACAGATGTTTCACCGAGACAACTAAAACTTCTTATAATAATTTCCTTTCCTGAAGAAATATGTGTGTCTGAAATATAGACAAACTGGAGAAGAAATTCAACTTACTTGCCAATGCACAAAAAAAAAGTTAAAAATTTATGGATTTGTATAATACGAATATTAAAAAATTTCCTTGAGTAATCAAGACCAGGAGGGTATATTCTAGTAACATAGTACACTTTAGTAATCCACAAGTCATATACTCCTCATGACAGACCCTTGTTTTCCTTACATAGCTTCTGCAGTACCCACCCCCATCCCAGCTTTTTCTTTTCTTCACCTTAGGTTTTTCTCATCTTGGGATGAAACAGGAGGCTTACACTGGATGCACCTCATCTACTACTATAGGGTTATAAACCTTTACAGAGAAAAGTCTAGACCTGAAAGGTTATAACTCTAACTCCTATTTCAAGAATGCAATCATTTATAGGAACTGCAGAAAGGTAATTTTCATAATAATAAATATGGTTTAACATGCTTATAGTACCATGAATCACCTTTCAATCTTTGACATTATGAGCAACAACTGTACACCAAATAGCCATACCTCTCTCAGAGCCATTGATTCCATATACAGCATTTATATCATCCAACAGCCTGACCCTGAAACACGTGTCATGGGATTTATATCAGATGTTAACATGTAGAAAGTTTAACTGCATAATCAAAAATTGAGACCTGTAAAACTAACCTTAAACACCATTGACAGATCTGTTGTCCATTCAGTTCACTCTCACCTCATGAAGCTAAATACAATCCCACATATTTAAAAGATCTTGTAAAGATGATAAACACCACATAAGTGCTAAAAAGCCCACTAGGGAGCCATCAATTTGAAGAAAGGAACTAAAGAAAAAGCATACATGTATATGTATAAAACAAGCTCAGCTAGAGGGAGCAGATGATATATATCTAGCATAATCTCCCCAGATTTGTAAAAAAAACCCCACACATCAGACTGAAGGGAAAAGTTGGTTTTCTTTAGAAGACAGCACAGCTGGACATGTATAGTCATAGAAGTTCTGTTATTTGTGGATGCAATATATTCCATGACAGGAAATACTTGCTTTTCCACTAATGATTTACACCTGATTAGGTGTTAAAAATTACTCTGTGACTGAACTCTTTGTCCTTTTTAAAAATTTTATTTTCCAAAAATAACTCTTTTCAAGGTTAGTTTTAAAAATACAAAAAACTTTACTTTGACAGAAGTTTTTGAAACGTCCTTTTCTGCTCATCACTATCCATCTGTTTTTTTAAGGTCATATTGTGCCACATCTGACATAACTCAATGTGACATTATAGTTCATAACCTAATACACTCCACAGAGTGATGCTGTCCAATGAGTTTGTGCTAGACCTGTGGAGAGCAGCGCACCAAATAAGCAAACTGGGTAATGAACAAAACCTTCAGAAGTCCTCAGATGGTTGCTGCAAGGTGCCCTGTAAGGACTCGATCTTCATTTTTTGCTTGAAGGAACAGAAATCTGGTATATTTAGAATCACAAAAAGGCCAGATTGCCAATGTTTATTCAGTCAGAAGTAGGGGTAAAACTTTCATAGCAGGACCCACAGCTTTTCTTATATTTCTTTATAATTTGTTGAAAATATCAATACGGTTTGCTCTTTTATGAAAAAACCTTGTTTCTCTAAAGCCATGGATCATCCAAGGCCTACCCCAGGACTCTCCTGTCTTCCCCTATGTAGTCAATTAACTGTAAAGACCCTACAACACCTTTCCCATTTTTCATCTCAAGGACTTTCTGCAAAAGAGGAACAGATTTCTCCATGCAGTTGACTTGCATTATGATTTGCAGTTTATAACTGAGCAAAATGTCACTGAGCCTACCCCACAGCTGTCTCACATGTTGCCATTCTCTTACCTGGGATTACAGATTTATACAGATTGTAGGCAGGTAGCAGTGACAAGCATGCCATGTTTTTTATAATTCACCAGCCTTGACACAGAGACATGCATCCCTAAAATAAAAGTTAATATTTGGAACATCTCCAAAAGGAGCAAAAGAACAAGATGATGGATGATTCCAATTAAACCTCAGGGAACAAGGAAGGTTTAAGGAAACCTTTCAGTAACAGGGACTTCTTGGTTTGTCACCTTTACTCAAGAGCAATACCAAGCAAAAAGTTCAAGTCATTGAGGACCAGAGTTACAGACATTCAGTGTTTATAGCTAGGAAAGATTTTTGAAGTAATGCAGCTGCAGCATCCAACAGCTCCTATTGATCACCTAAAGCTAAATTTCTCGTAGGTTATTTCAGTATTGGCTGAGGTAGACCTTTCTGACCAGGTAACCACTAATCTCATTGTTTCATAGATAACAAAGTATTTCTTAGATTGTCTGAAGTCATACTAAGCCTGTCCCATTATAGTAGCCTCAGTCAGATGTCATCTGTTCTGACCAAAAGCAGAGCAGAAAGCATTTTTTTTTTTTCTGTCAGTTTACCGTTTTCAGTTCCTCAAAGTTTTTTGTGTATATATTGTTAAAAAATAAACAAACAAATAAAACCCACAAATAAACAAAACCGCAAACTACATCAAAACACTTTTCATTGTCTGGGTATTTCTTTGATTTAACATTCTTAATCTTACTGAGGCGTGCACAGTTCTAAGGACTTCAACTTCAGAGTGTGATAAGGAAGGAAAAAAGGAAATTTGGGGTTTGAATTTTACTTTGGTTCTACAGATTCCCAGGAAGCAAAAGATCTCAGTAAGCAAAGTTTCTAAGCTTGAGTTAGTTTCCCTGGATAAGATCCCTATAATAAAAACAATATTTCTACATGTATGTTCAGACAGTGACAGTATAAACCAAAATGTATTTACATCAACTTGTATTTTTTAGTATTATGAAAAGATATCAAGTCTTCATCAGATATAAAAAGATGTGTATATCACTAGTTGTAAACAAATGAATTCATTAAAATTGTTTTAAACACATTGTGTAAACAAATACTGATGCTGAGCAGGTAGCAATGTTCATACTAGTTTCACATAAAAATAGATTTGAAGAAATATTGATGCTGAAAAAGTAATTTTTAGGTATATGTTACAGTGAAAATTAAAATACAATTCTATTAAATGTACTTGGAAAAATACGAATTTATATCTTTGTGTTTGGAGAAAGAACAAGAATTCACATGGTCTCCTCAAGTACTGGAATTTATCTGTAAGAAGCTTGTCAGAATAATAATACAGGGAGCTGCTGTTTTTTTAATGCTATTGTACAGCATGGCTAGTGAATTATTCAGTGAATCAAACTGCCCATGGATAATTCAAAACTAACATCTTCTGGATACGAAATCCCTCATCTAAAACATTCTTTCTGTTGTAATGAGTCATTTTTGTATTAATTTGAAAAGGATAACTTTCTTAAAAGAAAATATCTATAAGCTGCTTCAGAGAATATTATAGCACAGACAGTAGGGCTTCTTGTTCTGAATCCCTCTCCTCTGTTATAGCAGCCCAAAACTGCAATAACTGGGAAAACAGCGAGACAGTGAAAAAACCACAAAAGAAGCAGATCCATTGCAGTAAAACAAAACTTCATAGACAGAAAAAGTAAATGTTTGTATGGTATCATACAGCAAGGCTGCATCCTGGCCTGCATTTAGGCGTGTTTCTAAGCCTGATGACTACCAGTTTAAGAAAGGAATAATTCCCTGACGATGACTGAAGTAAGACTAATAGCATAAATACAAGTCAAATCCTAGGGACAGTCCTAAACCTAAAGTCCAAATCAGGATCCAGATGTCCCAAACAACGTTTGCTAGGATCTGATGTTGTGACTGTGATCCATTTCTTTCTGCAACCTCAATACTAAATTGCTTTATTTTAGGCAAAGTGAGTGGAAGTGAAGGGCAGAAGTCTCTTCCTTCAGAAGTGCTGTGTTGCTGTATGGCTGAACTGTTAAATTTCCATATGGAATACAAAAAACATTCTGTTTCAGTCGTAGCCTGTGTGGGAAAAAGCAAAAACCCTGGATTCTTTTGCTAGTGTTTGTTCTCTTTCCACTATTGGATTAAGAAAAGAAGACAGACAGGTGTCGGATTTTCCCACAGAAATTTGTCCAGACTGGAAGATTTAACAAGAAACGCAGTGTAAGAAGCTTCTCTTCCTGTCACTGGTTTAGGGATATAGTAAGGTGCTCAAAAAAGAAATGGTCTGCCTGGCCATTTAAGCACACATCCCATTCTTTGACCAATGTCACTTAAAACAGCTGGTAAAGTCCATGGGTCCAAGGGTCAGCACTGCCTGGTGAGATAATCAGAATGTTACCTATAGCTCCTCATGAACAAAGTGTAACTTAGATAAAATAACAGACAGAAAACCAAGAAATAGGTGAATGATGGGTTTCTGAATGTATTGTATAGAGATAAATGGGAATTCTGTTACTGGATTCAGTGTCCAAATTCTCACCAAAACACCAATAAAAATGACAAAATAAAGTGTAATACATCATTCTGCATGTAAGTGAGGAAAGTAAACTTCAGTTGCTAGAAGCTTTGCTCGTCGTTCACGCTAAAGGTAACTGTACCTTCCGTAAATAGCTCTGAAACCTCATGGTACTTGTGGAGAAAGAGGAAGCAACTTCCTTGTTTGTTTGTTTTTTTCATTACCTCCTGAGGTTTCTAGTTTGTATAATTCTTTATTATATCCAAATATTCACATGAGTAAAGAAGTACAATGAGTCTTCTCAATCTTTCATATGCTGATGCAAATTAGGGAGCATGTCTTTTAAAGCCAAAGGTGGCATACCAGTGTAAAGATGCTGCAAAGAAATATAGAATCAGCAATGTATTATAAAAAGAGGGATAAAATTAGCATGCACAGCATTGCAAGCAATTGAGCCATGAAGAAAGAACATTTTGAGCAGATGTAGGATCATTAGGTTAAATATCACCAGCTACATGGAACCTCTTTGCCAGCCTAAATCATGCAGGAATTTTTTACTTTAAATCCATTTTTAAATATGTAGGAAAAATTACTCAACTTGATAGCGTTTGTTGAAGATGTTCAAACAGATCTCCACCAAATAAGATGCAAGCAAGGAGAGTTTTGAATAAAGAAGGAAATAAATAGTGTATAGGTGAGGAGGGATGAGGGGGAGGTTCTGCACACTACCATGCCTGGCTAACAAGGCAGTCTGACTGCAATACCATATCTTTGAAAACAAAATTCTCTGTAGCTACTTCAGGGACAGTTGCAAGCATCCTTGAAAATCTGCCCTTCGAAGAAGCTGTGAATGTCCACCCTGTGAGAATATCATCTATGGGAGGAACAAGCACAGTGCTGGCCTTTTGTCCTAGCTAATAGACATGAGCTAGCAATGAGTTTTTCCACAATTAAGTCTTCCACTGGAATGGTTCAGCACAGAAGGATAATTGTGATACTCTTCACCACAAATTTTCTTCTATGGACACTGGCAGCAGGAAGAGTTTCTTTGTAGTCTGACACGAGAGTAATCTCTCCTCCAGTTAAGAGTCTTATTGTTGTCTTTCATCTTTGCTTTTACAAGCTTAACAGTTGTCTCCTCTCCAAGACTAGTAACCACTTTCTATGTTGACATGTTGTCAAGCTTTCGCCAGAGTAGGGAAACTGCTCTGCAAGTCTCCTCAATTCTCAGCAGTCCTGTGCTTTCCTCAAATTAATCTACTGAATAGGCAGTATTTAATACAAAAAATTTCTACTCCAAAACAAATACATCTGCCAAACAACTGCATTCTTAAAAGAATTTATCTTAAATTTATCTACTGATGTCTTAGTCCCTTCCTATTAAAGAAATGTCAAAAGATGTGAACAAAAATAAAGTCAAAATACAGACATAAACTTGGATTTAGGTTGCAGCCTCTGATGAGGCAATTTCTTACAGTTTTAGATTTTATAAATCAAAATTATTTCTGTGTTCTAGAGTTTCTATAAAGAACAGAATAACAGGCTACAACACTAACTCACAGTATGGAGTGACTTAT
Organism: Antrostomus carolinensis; assembly: GCF_000700745.2. NCBI lineage: Eukaryota > Metazoa > Chordata > Aves > Caprimulgiformes > Caprimulgidae > Antrostomus > Antrostomus carolinensis. The sequence continues at coordinate 55,582 of NW_010315810.1, forward strand.
CCTGTAATGTGGCAGTAACATACAAGCAGTACACCTTCCCATTATGGACCATCTGCATTAGAACTTGTCTCCATATATTTCCATAAGAAGTTTTCTGTATTATGGTAGTTTCCTATCCTGGGGAAAATAAATAAATAAATTAATTAAAATATTCATATATTTAATTCCTCAGAAAAATGAGGAAATGCTTTCTTGAATTCCCTAATTCTGATGGAAATCTCATTTTAACAGGTGTGTCATCAGTTCCATCATGCCCCTGGAAAACACGTGAAGTAAAATTTATTTCTGAGCATAGCTGTTTCATCCAGACCTTATCAAGGCATTTTTTTTAAGGTAGGAGCAATCTTATTTTTTATGAGAAAAAAATAGTGGAATTTATAATTAAACAAAAATTGAGTAATCATCATGTAACATGCATTTGACATCACTTCTGACCTGTAGTGTTAATCAGACAGCTATTATTCAGTATACTGATTTCTTTAAACATCAACCATCATACCCTGACATTTTTCCCCCATACATTGCCACTGAATGAATGGGCATTTACAGTACCATTTGACAGTCTGCTTAATAGAACTCTCACCTCATGCCTCTGCTATTATCAAGGGCAAGTTAAATTTAAATCCAACCTTTGTATCTGTATGTGGAAGAATTATTGAAGACTCCTTTTAAAAATAGATGGAAGTTTTAAATATTAGGGTGAAAAAGCATAATTTTGTTAATGACCAAGATAATGAGATATTAAAGATTGCTCATTGAGCTCAGAAATTCAGACATCAGCAAACAGAAAGATAATTATACTCTATCATTTCAATTCTGAGAAAAAGAAGCAAACATTTTTTTAAATTAATTAAAATAGATTTCGAATCATTTCTTAATTAAGGCCATTTTATTAAAATTTTGTTCAACAGCAGAATATCATTTGGCAAAATAGTTTTTTCAGCCTGCTGTCTGCAGATACTATAAGCCATAAAATTGAGACGTGCAGAAGGAATAGCACTCAAAATTACAATACAGTAAACCATTGCCATAAAACACCTTTTCTATTTGATATAAAAGAGTGACATCTATTTCCACCTCTCATTCAACTGAAATCTTTTTTAGAATAAAAAGAATAATGCTTCAAATGAACTAAATTTTACTGTATGTCATCTGCAGAAACTAAAATTTAGATACATTGCAACTGCAATATGACAATATTTTTCTGGCATTATTTAAAAAGTAATTTGTGAGCATGAAGCTGAAATTGTGATCACAAAAAATGAATGTTTTCTGTTTGAGTACCAGATCAGATCAATGGCGACAATGCCATTCCCTGTCTTTCCCATGTCTCTAGAATGCCATATACTGTACCCACATGGTTTCTTTGCTACTGAGAAGCAAACATTGAAATGTCCTGTAAGTTTTACATTGAAAAATCATCAAAGTTGTACACTGCAGCTGAAAGTTGCTCTTCTGAGCTTTGTATGAACAGCAGCTTTTTACAGTCATTCAGTACGAGTTTAGGATGTGGTTCAGTGAGCATGGTGGTGTTGGGTTGACGGGTTGGACTTGATGATCTTAGAGGTCTTTTCCAACCTTAATGATTCTATGATCATGCTCCCTTTCACTGTGGACCTATTGATTAGGCAGATCTATAAAAGAATAAAGAGAAGTGTAAACTATTTCCAGCTACAGGTAAATTGATTTGTTATATCTGTCAAAGAACAAAATATTCAAAGCCGTGACAAGGTTCTTCAGTCACCATTCATTCCAGACAAGTATGTTATTTATGTTATATAATGTAGCAATTCAATTTGTTGAACTGTTTATTTGACATTAAAATATAATGTAAGGGAGATTAAAAAGGCCAAGTTCTGACATCCTCACTCAAAATTAATAATGATTTTTCTAGAGGCAGTAAGACAATTTACAGTACAGAATTAATAGGCACAGGAAAGCTAAGCAATATATTAATGGGGAACATGGTAATAAACTGCAAATATTTTACATTTGTAATCACTGCAGATTGAAAAAATATTAACTTTGATAAAAAGTGTATAATTAGAAATAATGACAATAAATTGGAATATATCAGGAAGAAACTGTTAACAATCATATTCATTATCTTATAGGAAATTCCTCAAACTGAGTACATATTACATAGCAATTTCAATCTAGCTGGGATAACAAAAAGATAACAGCAGTAATCCTACAACTCTGGTACTGGCAGTGAATAAAAGTCAATGACTTAATATACCAGATATTTTCTAACACCCTTTCATTAAAGGACATTTGAGCAAGGAATGAGATATGAAAAAATGTTACCATACTGAATTATCTTTTCATCATGTCACTCACTGAATAATTTATCATCTAAATTTATTTATGAAAAAATAAAAAAACAAACCACAACTCTGAAACTTCCTGTGTTGTTAAACTAGGCTGAATTCTTTAGCTGTGTCTTTCACGTTATTTTTGTTACTCTAACTAACACGGTGAGAAAGACTTACAAATGAGACAGGTTGGGAGAATAAAACATGAGAGTGGAAGAAATTATTTTTTGTTCCTTCTCACTGGTCCTTATAGTGAAAAACAATTTAAAAACAATCTGAGTTGTGAATATGGATCATATTTTCATTTTATAGGAGGTAGAGGATGCACTGCAGTAGAACCCCTTACTCAGCCACAGAAGTAATGTTACATGTTGTGAGATCAGACAATCAATATAGGAAATATCTACCTAAAAAAAAGATAGAGGGTCAGCATGACTTCTTGGCTTTCCAGGCCTAGCCTGAAAATTCAGTGTAGCAGAACTCTAAACCAACAATATTTATTGTATAAAAAACTTATTGTCTCAAAATATATGGCCAACAGAGGCAGGTAATACAGACCATGCAGGGAAATCTGTAGTCAAAATAGTCACTGGATCTTTTGCCCTCAACCTCCCTCCTGCTGTTAGCAGGGTCACTTCAACTTCCCCACAGTGGAGTTACTCCTTTCAAGCACTTCATAAGATGAAGAAAAGCTGCAGGAGGTAATTTTCTTTTCTCTCCTAATACATTTCTTGCTTTCACATGAAAATCTGAGAGATACTACAAAAAACATGAAAAGCTTTGAATTCAAATTCATCTAACTTCATCAGCTCTGAGTGTTTGTGAAAACACTGGCTTAAATTTGATTGGTTTGGACCCTGAAACACAGATTTATGGCTCACCAGGAGCAAACAGTAGATGTAGCCATGACTGCAGCTAAAAACTACAGTCCCAGTGAAACAGTTCTATTCCTTCTTTAAGCAAATAGATGTTCAAGATGTGCAAACCAGTGAAATGGAAACTGGCCCTTCTGGGGTGTGGATAGAAGGTTTGGCTAAATGTAGACACTCATGTTACATCTGTGCTGCTGACTCTAATGCAGGGATACTGCCAAGCCATCTTCAAAGTAGCTAGCTGAGATACCTAAAGCAGGCTTGATGAGGCAACATGGACTTTAAAACCAGATGCACAACCCACATGAGAAGCAGACTCAGCCCATACTGAGTTCTTTGCTGCTTGGGCTAAACTTTTTTGTGTATTTAAGCTACCTTGCAGTCTGCAGAGCAGGCATGCCCACGTGCCCACAGTTGACTCAGTATTAAACCTCGAAGGTTAGAGGCAGAAGCACATTTGAGGCCATGTGGATGGTGGTATTACAGGTAACCACACTGATAATGTCTAACAGTCAATGTGTAGGTTGACATCAGGTGATCCTTTTCTCCAAATATGCAGCCTAGCCTTGACCAAATATGTTCCCATCAGCATTTTATTTTTAAAATGGGCTTAACTATATATCCCATAAATATTTGAGAAAACCATTGCAACATTTTTATGTCACACCAAACCTGAAGCACATCTGTAACAGGTAACTGGTAAAGAATATGTAAGGAAGAGTAAAAGAACAGGACAAGTTCCCAGAGCCTTTTTTTTTTTTTTAATTTGCCTTAAACAGCTGTATAAAACTACCTCTTGTAGTGGAGGCCACAAGAAGCAGTCTTCCCTATACATTTTCTCCATGCCACTTGGATTTTTATACATCTATGAAATTCTTCATTGATCTTTTCTTTCTCCATCTAAAATATGTCATCCAGGCAGTCTAAATAGATCCCAGGTCCACTCAGCTGTTCTTTCTCATTGTTCATATTTTCTTTGCCCAGACTTTTTCAAGTCTCACACCTACTGTTTTGAAATGTGGGATAAAAACTGTGCATGGTGTGGAAGATACTTATCAATGTACTCAGTGAAATTAAAATGTTTCCCATTCTGGTTTTTATCATCTTTGTAATTATTACTGATTTTGCATTATGATTAGCATTTTTCATTTTGCTAATTTTTCATTGAACTGTCTGTTATAAATCCAAGATTTAATTCCTGAATGGTAACAATCACTTCTGAGCTTATTACTGTGTACATAATATTGAGATTTTTTTTCTGTCACTTTACATTTATATTTATTAATTATTTTTTTATTCTATTGTATGACTCATTCAACATAATGTGATTCTCCTGCAATGTTTTGATGTTATCTCAATTTATCACCCTGATAACCTGATAATGCTGACAAACCTTTTTAGCTCATTGTTCATTCACTTCTAGATGTTGAAGAGTACATACCCAGCACAGATTCTCTCTTTTATGAAAACTACTCTTTTATTTCTACCCTTTATTTCCTACCTTTTAAACAGCTGTTTTTCCTTGTGCCTACATTCTTTCTTATGCCATGGCAGACTAGTTTTGTTAAGAGCAGAAGTTCTTAAGCTTCCTCATCAAAAGGTAAGGGACATGGTGAACAAAACAAAGTTGCTTTGTTTCCGGTTTTGTTTTTGTTTTAATTAAAGTATATTTATTAACCAAAGGTATATCTGAAACACATTATTAATATTATGCTGTAAGCAATCAGATAATAAGAATATTCATAAGGCAGTCAGTTGGTCCCCTGTAGTATCAAGGAGTGAAAAAAAAAGAGAAATAAGAGAAAGGATGTTGCAAGGACAACACAAAAACAACTTTAGCAATCTTAAGCATTGAGGGGAGTGGTAAATAAAAAAGTTACTTCTTTCAGGCAATAAAAAAGTCATGAATGGCTTTTGTCTATGAAAATGAAAGGAAAGGTGCTTACAATAAATTAAACAATTTAAAGTTTAGAACATCACTAAAATAAATATCACATTATCCATTTGCTAGCTCCACAGAACACAGTGGAAACCTCTTTGGGACAATGTACAGATGCCCCACAGGTGGACACAGTATACGGTTCTCAGATAGCAGTAAAAATTGATAAGCACTCAGAAGACAATTTCAAAAGTTTATTTAATGTGAATATTCACAAAATCAATGCAGATTTAATTACACATTGTTACACATTGTTTACTTACAATACATTGTTACATGGTTATACATAAACTGACCAAAGAATAATTACATGTAGCTAGCAAATAAATTAATAGACAGGCATCTTATGACTGTCTATCGCTTAGTTTCTATTACAGGGATACTGCAAGTTCTTAATCTTTCATTATTTCATATAAAAGTTTATAGGAGACATAAACTCTTCAGATCTGATTCCAGATTATTCCCATCACAGTGTGGTGTTGAGGTGTAAGGACTGACTTTAGTATATTTAGAGCTTGTTCAAATACCATCGAACAACAAGACAAAAGATGTAAAATTTCAATTTTCTTTTTTGTGACTTAGAAAATGTGGATTTCTGCTATATGCTACACATTAGAGGGGAAGTATAACTATATAAATAAGTGTGCCACAGATTTCTTGTCTGCACTTGACCAAAACTCCTGCAGATTGATTATCAGTCAACACACTCCAACCAAGTTCTTGCAAAACTGAACTTGTTTATACACATACCTTTAGCACTTATCCAACAGGCACATGCTCTAGCCCTAAACTGAGAAAGCTGATTTCACCTTTCTAAACTCTGTATTACATTTGGATGTATCTGAATTCACTTTGTGATGAGTGAATTTCAGTTCACTAAAAGTGAGAGCAAAAAGATTATATTCTTGCCTTGCCTTGCCTTGCCTTTCTTATAGACAGTTTGAAAAGTCCTGTTTCATTATGAAAATTTGGACAGAAATGGATCCTTTGGAAAGAATGTTAAGAATAAATCTTACATTATCAAGGGCAGCTGTCTCTTGTTTGTCTGTGAAAGTAATCTTCCTTCATATCCTGATATCTCAGACATAAGGAAATGATTCACCTTTGACACAAGAGAAAAATGTGTTTAGTTCTAAGACTGCATTTTTTGTAACACTGGGATATATGATTGAATTATAAACACTGGTATTCACACAGCCATATGGGTCAAATAATAAAAGTAATTTTGTAGATTAACATAACAAATATTTATCTATCTCATTGCTTTTGAAAGTGTAAGTTTCACAAGCACATATTCTGTTTTATTTCAAATCCATGCAACCCTCTTCCTCTTTCTCCTTGGAGCTAAAGTAAAACAACAACCAAATATTCTAATAATAAAACTTCACAGAGAAGTGGACTGATATGTATTTTCTGGAAAATAATACTATTAAAGACTAAATCAAAGCAAAGTTCTCTGTTAGTCCAAAGACTGTATTCTGTCTTTGATACTATCCATTCCCATAATCATACCACTAAGACAGTGAACTGAGCTTGATCTTTAGCAAGTCACTAAGCTTTTATTTTTTATATATGAAAACTAAAAATTGATTAAATATGTTATTAAATTGGTCTGTACAATAGTTCCATTTTCCAAACTCTTGCTATCAATTAACATAGAAAGAGAGCTTTAGATATTAATTTAATGTCACTTCAGGGAGCATCAAAGATAGATGTGAAAAAATCCAATAAGCAATGATTCTGTAGAACATGTAAAAAATAAATTTATGGATTGACTTGCAATAAAGAAACATATCCTAAGCACTTGGAGTAAAAAGGGTTGTAAACTGATTGTACATTCCAAACCAATCCCAGAATGCTTGATAATGACAATTTTTTAAAAAAAAACAAGAAATATGAATGTTAGAGTTGATTCAACGAATGTTTTATTTATTAACGGAGCTGGGTCCCTTTAGCTTGGAGAAGAGGAGACTGAGGGGAGACCTAATTAATGTTTATAAATGTGTAAAGGGCGAATGTCATGAGAATGGAGCCAGGCTCTTCTCAGTGATGCCCAATGACAGGACAAGGGGTAATGGCAAATTTTTTCTCTCACAAACAGGAGGAAGAAGATAAGCATTTCTTCAGATTCTAAACACAGTGTGATTGCACATTTTCCCAGGTGATGCTCCAAACCATTCACCCATTTCCATTAAAACTCTTAGGACTTCTGGATTCAAGGTGTGATTTTGTTTGTCCTGGTTCATATATCTAGATCTAAATTTTGGAAATTGTAATGACAGCTTTTCTAAAAATAATTAAATTCTGTGAAATAGTATTCCTTCCTCTTTTTTTTTTTTTTGATAGATTTGTATGAACAGAAACTCAGTACCTGTGGATTTAATTATTATGATCCTAATTCACCACATTCCATCAGTGATTACACTGTTATCAGTGGTATTCACACAGATGTAATTCAGTATTTTATTGCGGATGGCAATGGCAATGCCAATGGTAGGTGAGGTGAGGGAAGGCGAGGAAAAAGGGAGGGGAGAGAAGGGAAGGGACAGAATTATTACAGAATCATTAGAATAAAAAATATGTTGACTCTCAAAGCAATGTGAAAACTACTTCTTCCTAATCACTGTTATTTAATTTAGCTGATGGTCTTTTCACTAATCATGAAGTATTTTATAGAATTTGATGTTTTAAAAACTTCACATGGACACATCATCATTCCTGATGATAACCTAATCACATAACTAAACACATGAAAAATGTTGCCCTTTATCAGAACATTGCTAAACCTTATATTTATTTTCATTAAGTATTTTTGAAATACAATACTCAGCATAGGAAAAGGAATCCTTTTTTTCTTTTTTCTAAAATTATATTTTATTTTGAGAAAGTCACTAATCGGGAGAAATTATTTAAAAACTAGACAAGGACAATAGCATTTATTGAAAGTAATTGTCACAAAGCTTGGAGAACAGGATTGAAAAAGTTCGATGTAGCTTTTTATTGTTGCCATAGTGCAGAGTAGGCTGGAAAAAAGTAATTATTTTCCATGTCAAATAAGTCTCTCCATACTAAACAGCTTTTCAGTTTTTGGGATACTTTTTCCCTCCAGTCACACTATTATTTGCATGACTTCACTCTCTCCTTAGACAATTAGAGACTGGAACAAATTAGGATCCAGCTTTATATAATTCCTTGTCAGAATATTCAGTCTTACTGGTTATCTTTTAGGCAGAGAGCTCACCTAGTTCAAAACTATTCAATGATATGAGTGTGTGTAAGATACTGCATCTTCCCTAGCATGGTACTAACGACTGCACTGCTCCCTTTTGATGCCCATAAGGAGGGTCTTCTGGAGTCTTTCAGTAAGCAAGGCCTCCCCAAAGGCATTCAACTTCAACTGTGCGTGCCCTAATTTACTGCAGAATCCAGGCAATCTATCTCAAAGTTTCCACTTTCCAGATATTAGCACAAATTTCTTTGTTAATGAATAGTTTCCAACTAATGGCACAAATTTCTTTGTTATTCTTTATGCCTACACATTATAAGATCACGACCTTTAGGAGCGCAGTTATGCTACAGCTCCTTGTTGCCCAGCCATCAGACCCTTCTGCCAGCAGCTCACACGCCAATTCGTATCAGTATGCCCAAATTAATTGTGCATTCCCTGAGCTTCTCAACATCATCAGCCTATATGTGCCCTACCACTATCAAAGAAAGAGAGAAAAAGAAAGAAAAAACAACATGTGAATACCATGAGACTAGAATTTTTGTAATGAAAGGAAGTGTTATTCACACAAAGCATAATTAAAATGAAACTGGCTACCACAGGACTTTGTGGATATCAGAATAAAGAAAAGGATACAAAAGCAATTACAGAAATTCATGGAGGAATGGTCTATCAAGGGTCTATGTAGTAAACACAAAGGTGCTAGTTCACTAACTCCATTAGCCACAGACTGCCAGAACCTACACTGGAAGAAATACTTCATATTTCGACTGCATCACTCTATTTGTCCTGTTCTTAAACTGTTTCCCCAAGTATCCCCCACAGACCATTATCAGAGACAGGATATCAACTGGACAGATATGAGAAATTATCTGTTGTGTGGCTACTGACACCTCAAATAATGGATATAAAACCATATTTTTGCTAGCTGTTCATTGCAGGACTATCGTATGGAGAATAGTCTATTGTCAACTTGATTATCTTCATGATAGCAATGCAGTGGTGTATGAAACATATTGAAGCATAAATGTTGCATTTTTCAGGCTTGTATGGAAATGTTGGGAAATGTCTCCGTAACCTACAGAGGAAAGGATCCTAAAAACTTTTCCAGATATTACTTTTTTGATATAAGGTAAGTCTTTCTCAGCAGCAGCTTTGGGTCCATTATGCTTGACAAAAGTAGGGATAAAAAAGAAACATTTTCAGGGTTTAGTACTTCATTAAAAAGGTTGTTTCTTAGAAATTTAAAAAAACCCAACAATTTAATATTGAACACACTGAAATATATGTAGTTATTTTTTTCATAGAAGGAAAACATTACAAAAAAGTATTGATGGCATTGATACACTTATGATTTTTCATAAGTATAACTAACTGCTAAATCAAGGATATGTAATGTCAAAGAAAAAAATATATAAGTAATTTCCATTGTCTTATGTATTAGCATACAAATATCTGACTTCAAGTTTTAATTTTAACAAACAAAATTATTTTTATCTGATTCAGCCACTTCCTCTGCAAAAAAGCATGACTTTCCAAGAAATCATAAATATTATAGAATGGTTGAAACCTGTCAAAAAGTTGAATATGGAATGTTTGAGGTATATTGTGTCATGAAAGATTTAAGGAGGCATGTGTGTATGCTTCAGTAGCTTAATGATAGAAATGTCCTCTTAATACCTTAAAACTTATGATAGTTATTAAATTCACTGCTGTCACAAAAGCAGCAGTGATATATGCAATAAATACACGTACTTACATATGTTTCTTGTATAAATAGACTTGATGGGATTGCAGAAATCTACTAAATATTTATTCTGTTGAAGCTAAACTTTTAATCAAAGTTATTTTATTTCTATCTGAAAATATTTTAACAAATCTTTCAACTACATATTTATTATTAGAAACCAAAATGTATTCAATATTTAAATGGACAATACTATGATTTTAAATTCTGAATTGACTTTACAATATCTTATTTGTGAAAGTGAGGTTAAAAAATGGTTACCCTTAGGCAATGAATTCTGTATAGTTCATAGAACACATTTTGGAGCTTTTATCAGATTTCTTCTTCCACAGGCATTAACTTGCAAGTTTCACAAGAAGAATCATGGATTCAATGGCTCTGTTGTCAGTCTGGCTATAGAAGCAAAAGCAAGTGAGAAGGATGTGTGTATTCCTATGTACATTTAATTGTTCAGGATCAGGCTCAATGACCTGAGCACACAGACTGATGTGCTTCCTTGAATTCTGGAGAGAAGTGAGCAGACTGGAGAAGGGATGACACACCAGCACATCTCTTTGGAGTCATGCTGCAGATAGCCATGAAACTGATCAATATTTCCAGGCCACCCATTTGGGAATGGGCAAGTGCTAGAATGAAAACAAGACCTGTTTTACTATCTCAGTAGCCACCATTTTATTATCAAACCTGTTGCAACAGAGGCTTTTACCCCTTCAAGTTCAACCTTAGAGTGTCTGAGTATGTTACATAGATACAAGGACGATATGAATGTTAAAATAGTCTAAAAGTCTGCTTAGTAAATCCTCTGTATGAATGCTTTATTGATATCCTCATGCAGAAATGGTTGAATATTTAAGTTGCTGCATACTGCCTATTCCAGCCAAAGTGTACATCCCAGAAGACCTTTGAGGAACCTGTTTTAAAGGCCAACTTCATTGAAGCTCTGTTACACAGCGGTAGTCACTGCCTGAGTGCCAGACAGGTGCAGTGTGAGACAAATACAGGGCTTCCAATCTCCTCTGTCAAAAGCAGATCCCCAGAAAATACCTCTCAGGTAATTTTGACTGACTGCCTGGATGTGGTGTTTCCATGGAAGGGGAAACACTGAAGTAAAACCAAGGTTCATGGGAAAACTTCTTCAGTAGTTTAGGAGCAGTAAAGGTTACAGGAAGGTAGCAAGGGCAGAGTAAGATACAAATACTACTGTTTGATTTGGTTTGGAGTTTTTTTTCTATGTATCCAAGATACACAACTGTTGCACCTAGCGTCAAGTGGCTCTCTGAAAGCAACAAGACCTCACTGTTTCACCTTAACTTCACATGCTACAACTCTAAATCAGGATGAGAGTAAGCAAAATATGTGTGGCCATTCCAGGTAGAATCATTTTTTTATATACAGTTTGCTGTATAGTGACAGTTTATTACATTTTGTAAAAGAAGGATGTGCTGAGCAGCAATAAGAAAAGGTGACTATGATTATATGACCTGAGTTGGTGCACTTTGATTCAGGTCGCCCATTCTAGGAGGAAGGAAGATTGCTTCAACCTGAGAACAAATCCGTGGACTTAGCTGGGAGATGTAGAATTTGAGAATGTTCCAGGCAGATTTGCTAAGCAAGATAAATAAAAAGGACACAGTTTAGAGTTCATTGGTAGTAGATTTGCTTGCAATAAAGCCACAGCTAAGCCTCAGTGTGGGAAGAGAGGACAAACTCTTAGACACCTTGAGCAGACTATTTAAGATTTATACCTTCAGGAAGCCACATGCATCTGCTGGAAAGCCAGACTAGAAGAAAAGGGATTCTCTTCTAGTGATACAATGGAAAAGACATAGGTCTGTTTACAGTGGTTCTTTATATATTTGAACCAGGAGGTTTGAGTTTCTTGTTGCTTGAGAGGTTTTTGTATTCTGCTTTAGTATTTCTTAGGTTTTTAGCTACTAAAATCTATCTTTGGGAATTGGAAGCCTCTCAAGTCTATTCATCCTCCCTAGCTAATAGAAGAAAGCTACAGTGATGTTACCTTTTTGAAGCTGCATGAGGACATGTTGACAAAACAGTGTTAAGACTTAAAGGCTGTACTTTTAGGTCTTCTGGGAGAGGTAGAGTCTGACTTTTGGCATTTCATACCCAGACATCCAATGCATCCACACTTCCTTTCACAGCTCTATATTGCAAAGACCATAGTAACTTCAGTATTCTCCCCCTAGCCTATCCAGTCCAGTCATCGTAGTGGAAACCACAGGCAATCCTGCAGGTAAAGAGTGATAGGCTGGCACACCTGGCGTCAAGGCCACAGATCAAAGCAGTCTCCTGTGAGATGTAGTTGATATATTTTTTTAGGTGCCTGATTTTTTTTTTTCTTGAGTTACTTCACTGGTTTCACATTGTTTATGTCTCAGTCAGCATGCCTCATTGTCATGTAATAGGCCACACATTTGATTAAAAAGGTAAAATGAAAAACAAGTAGCATCACCAGATTTAGTTGCCACCTAAACGCCACCTTCAGGATGACACTGCTAAATACGAAACTCCTTCTAGGACTGGTACACTGATGCCAGAGGCTGAGTCCCCAAGCTGTCTGTGGTGGGTCTATCTCTAGTGACTGTGCTGTCAAAGTGCTTCGAATGAGCTTTGTTACAAAATTAAATTAAGCTTATAGAAAACATTTTCTGTTATGAAAGAGATAGAGGGACCCTGGTTTTGACACTTTCTGTCAGGCCATTTTAGATCACACTACTTGAAATGAAAATCTTCTGTCCATTTTATAGGAATGTCTTTCATGGAGCTTGCTTCTGTCAGTATATGCTAATAAACACCATGTCAGATGGAAGTGGCCTCTGCCTCTTATGAGTACTGTTAATGCACTGGTTCACAAGATTTGGTTAACACTATAGATTCCCAAATCACACTCAACTATAAGAACAAAAGACTCTTATCATTTGCAGTGTAAATTCTCATGCAACGTGTAACTTGAATGACATAATGGAAACTCTTCAGTGTGGGCTTGATGTAGTCTCTTGGCATACTCAGAGGAATCAGTGCAATTTTGTTCAAAATTAAATATTATCAAGTGTAGGATTTTTGTAATTGACTCTTGCTATTCAATGTTCCAGTGTATTATCATGTTCTTACTGGTGAAAAATGACAAGCCAGAGGAATTTGGTTTAGATTAGATTAAAAGTATCAGTCCTACTTCTAGGGTGAATATATGGTAGAAACCTTACTAAGGTATGCATAGGCTACAGTTTTGGAGGGAACAAGGAAAGATAAGGAAATAAGAAACTTTTTCTGCCTGTGTGCAAATATGGGGTTGCTGTCCATATTTCAAGGCAGAAACTGGGCTAGTGACTTTTATTCCAAACAAATGCAAATTAAAATCTATTCCAAACAAATGCAAATTAAAATAATCTGAAACTATCATAGCGTTCATAGGAAGGGAATAATTTGCAGGCACTTATGACAAAGGTATAAGTACCTTTTTAATGAGCAGTATTCTCAACTCTCAAGTTTTTATCACTTTTTAGCATTTATTTAAAATTCATTATTTATTAAAAAAAATAAAATACTTCAGTTTTAAAGTTTCCATTTTCTGAGTTATTTGATGTCATAAGAATCATAGCTGTCAACTAAACCAAAATTTTATATCACAACTTTAACTATGATGCAGTTACTATCATCTAATTAGATCTAAAATCTCCAAAATCAACAGAAAAATAAAAGCAACCTTCGATACATGTTAAGAAACATTTATGACTTGTACATACATGATTTGACATTTGAATATTTTGCTTTACAATTTTGAAACAGTCTAATGAAATAGAGAGATTTTTAAACTTAATTAAAAATTAAGCTTATGCAAATTAATACAGAAATTAGTTCTTAAAAATAATTATCTAATTAGCTATTAAAGTTATTAAAGAAATTACTAATGCATTAAATATTTTTCACCTTGTTTCCAGAATATATATAAAAAATAATTAAGCATAGTTATTCCAGATTATAGCCTTGTCTCTTTTCTTAACTTTTGTAATTGTATATGAACAACTCATTCACAGAAACGTATAATTGAAGACCAGATGACATTACTCTTCATCCATTTGAAGTATAAATTTCTTACTATAAATTTTTTAATGACACCATGCCTATTAGTAGGTTGTCTCAGCCTTAAAGAAAAAACATCAATTAATTTCATGAAACTTAAGTACTGACAGGTGTGGGTTTTTAAACATCAGACTGATGTATAAGAAAAGGGATATAGCATATTTGGTATGGGCCTGAAGTGAGCAGTTTTGCATGTAGAAGTACCATATACAGGGGTGTTGTCATCTTCATAAGCTGTATTATCTTTTTTCATACAAACAATATCCAAATCCAGACCATAATACTGATATGTTGTAACTGAAGGGAAGTGAATCGATTGTTTTAGCATGTAAATAGGTTTTAGTCACACAGATGATGCTTTTTAGTTGTTGAAAACATGTTAACTAAACTATTTTCATATGTTGATTTACCTAGTTTTATTGCTGCAGATTGTGACACAGCCCTTGATGAGAGATGGAGCAGATCTCAAACTTCAGGGAGAAGATGGAAAATCATAGTTACTGGTATGAGGGCAGGGTGGGGAAAAAAAACATTTCTCGAATGTCCTGTGATGGTTGCGTAGGTAGTATTTATAATTTTGCATTCAAGCCATTATAATATACAGTTTATTTCTTGGTATCAACATACCTTCTAACTGACCTTGTTACTGATCTTATCAATTCCCATCTAGAATCTCCAGACTGTCCTTTCACACTGCTCTGCAGAGCAACCTTGTGCATCATTACAAGCTCAGAAATCCTCAACTAGAGGAATTTCTAACTAATGTTGTCTTGAGGGTTTTTTTTAAGTAGAGGGACAGTGGACAAGGTTCCCAGACACATTCTTCTGCTACTTTGCCTTCACACTGGTTTGTGGAGGAACTCCATCTTGGAATTACCTATAGCTTTGAATTGTCAAAGCTGTTCCATGGAGTATGCAAATTCATACAAAATCAGAGACAGGACTTTATGGCATTAAACCTGGAACATTCAGTAGAGCTAAGAAATGGATGTGAGGCAGAAATAACTTTGAATCCCTGCTGAGTTGCATGGGATTTACTATGCCCACTATACCAGGCTTTTAAAAAGAATCTGAAATCAAGTTTATTTTTCTTTTTACATTCTTGCTTACAAAATCTTTTTTTTTTCTTTTTTTTTTTTTCTTTTTACATTCTTGCTTGCAAAGTCATATTTAGGAAACAGGAGCTAGACATTACTACCATTTGTACCAGTTTCCACATTCTACAGTGAAATTATCTATTCTGTTTTTGAAGGGCTAGTGTTGGTTAACCAGTATTCAGGTGTTCAAACATCATGCGCACTCAGTTCTGAAACAGTATTTTAAAATATAGAACAGGTACACTTATTTCTGGGTCCTTCCTAAGGTTCAGGTGAGATTAGATCCTACTGGATCCTCATTATGAAGTGAAGAACCAACTAAATTCCCAAAAATATTTTATTTAAACTGTAGAAGGAAAGACCACATATAAATCATTAGAATTTGCCACTTGCATATGATCTCAATGTAAATTAGCAGTAAAAGACTTTAATGACTTATGGTCACAGACATATAAATCTATGTTTATTCCAGCAGCAGTGAATTTGAGTATAGGTTTTTATCCTGATGAAGAAAAGAAATGAAAAGCAATATAGTCTCATGTATATATTTATATAGTCTCTTTCATACAAAGTGTGTTCTCAGAAGCCTTAAAAGTTTATTTCAAAATAACAAACCAACAGTAATTTCAAACTTAAAGAGAGAAGAAAGGGGACAGTTCTGTTATCAAAGAAAATTGTATGACAATTTCACCTCAGTCTCAATTACACATATCATTATATTATATTATTAATTAGGGATATGATTGATACTTGGGGGCATTGAATAGAGATAGAACCTTTTAACACAGAAATTAGAGTGGTTGATGTGTTTGACAGTATTCAGAATTTTGTTTAAAAAATATGCTCAGACCATCAGATGCGAAATTCTACTCTTGTTGTTCTCAGCATACAAAGCCTGTGGCAATTTGATCTCATAAGTAACTGGAAAAGTAACAGTTCTCCTTGGAGCTAAGCAGAATCTTTTTGATTAAATATGTTTGTCATAAAGAGATCAATCAATTTAAAAAAATTAAGAAGGTCTATTTTCCTCAAAACTTTGTTATTAGAAGTTTGTGGGATCCATGATGGAGTCTCTCATTAAAGCCAGGTGCAAGCAAGCTAGTCAGTGACTTCCAGTTTTCATGTGGAATATGAGTACCCCCTAGTGCCATCATCTCCTTCCTTTAACCATCCAGTAATCTTATGTTCATGGAAAATCAAACAGATGCAAAAGGAGATACTGAAATAATATTACAGAATAACCAAAACCAGAGTATTTAAAATACATTCCTCTTTTGTTTCCCCTATTGCACACTCCCTCTGCCCTCCAGTATAAAGCAAAAGGCTATTGTAGATTTTGTGAGGATAAGAATTCAGACTGGCACAACTCCAACAGACAAATTTAATAAAAAAACTCTCAGCCACATGGACATAAGTGAAGTGTCATTAATGATAACATATTCAAGTGACTCAGAGATATTCTACATTTTAAAACTTCTCGTGTCCCTCTTTTCTTCCTCCCTGAGCCACATTTACAGTCCTACCATATAAAACTGCAAAGTGCAAACTGAGATGTTTATGCACTCAGTCTATTCTTCCAAAGGACTCAGGCTGTGGGATTACCATTTCTCTACCAGTATAGTATCTGTATGTAAGTGTAGTGTTTCAAGTTTCAATACAATCTGCCAATGTAAAGTTTAAAGAGAAAAAGCAGGACACAGGACTTCTTAGCTCCCTAATTTTGATTTTTCCCAGTGGGGAAGTAGCAAAGGTCTTCTCTGCCCAGACTAAATCCTCTAATAAACCAGTCTCTGAGACAGAGAGGAGTTCTGT
>NW_010315810.1:72701-85361 GCF_000700745.2 Antrostomus carolinensis
CCTGCTGAAGTGTCTGTGTGAGCTGAGGAAAGTATGTCCATTCTAAGCTGCTGGAAAAAGGGGAAGAGGATATTACCAAGCAGCATGTGCTTAGAAAATCTATAACAGAGGGTGGAAAAGAAAACCCATGAGGGATGGAATATTTTACAGCTAACCTACTAAAAGCCACTCACTTGTAAGACAGCCTAATATATTTCAATTCTTTGGTTTAATTTTAAATAATGATATAAAGGTATAATAACATTGTCAAATTTATTTTTTACAGGACCTTTTGATTCCAGTGCAAACTGTTAAGATCACATCACATGAGGGTGATGTCACTTTCATATACAAATTTTCTTTTATTCATTTGCCAGAGACAGTACTGTCCCTGATTCGCTTATATATTTATTTCATTTAGTAAAATCCTTATATTTCACAGTGGCCAAGAGAGACAGAGAAATGAATTGTTCTGACATGTTCTAATACATGATCAACCCATCAAGCATTAGACATGCTGTTTAGGTAGGTTTGCTTGTTTGTTTGTTTCTTTGTTTAATTCCTGACAAAACTAGAGGTCAATAGGAAGTCAGCTGACTGGAAGAACTCAGCGCCAGCACCACCAGCCAGGATAAGATCTGAGAAAAGTAGGTAAAGAGAAAAAGATGTTACAGGGAATATATGTACTACAAGGCAAGAATAATCAGAGGATTCACGTTACAAGGTACAAGTAGCTAGCCTGGAGCCATTGACACAGATATGTAAGATATAAGGAGGAAAATAAAAGATAATGAGCTAATTTACATATGACCCTTTGTTTAAGTTCATGATCAATATTCTGTCTCCACAACATTAGCAATAATTAAGTTACATGTTCAGCCATGCAGGGTCAGTGGTAAAGTCAACGGCTTGATTCACACCAGTGAATTATGTAAGTGTAAGACTAGGCACTATGAGGATTGCTGAGGAGCAGGTTAACTCATTTATGAGCAGGCGAGAACTTGAAAATATGTGTCAGAAAGCTACTAAAAGAGACTCCTCTCATGTAAAGTATGAGACTCCTGATTAAAAGGTAAATTATGTTACAGCATCTTGGCTCACTTGAACCTAGGCTTTTGTGCCTAGTGCCTGGGACAGTTATCCACAGGGTGGAGGAATTGAAATATGAGATGAGTACAGAAACCTTCCTCTTGTGCTGCTTCTCCTGTCCCTTAACACAGCCAGAGCCATAACCTGGCCGTTCAAGCCTGCCATGAGGAGGTAGGTAAAGCAGAAGGAAACCCAGTCTGAGGATTTATGTGTAGTAGAGAGCTGGTATAAGACAAGAGGAATAGTAATATAAAAAGGAGGAACTTGTCCTGTAAAGATTAATAGGGAAAAAGGAAGGAGTAGGGACATGGCAGTATATATTATCTCTTAAGAGTATGTTGTCTCTTAAATGCAGATAAAATCATGGGCAATGGCAAAATTGAAAGTACAGTATTACTGTAATGGAACCCATTCCCTATATATCACCAGAGCCAGAAGAGGAAGTGAATGAGAGGGTTTCGGATCAACAATAGAAATCATCCAAAACACGGGGCTCACAAATAGATGTGACTTTTAATAGCTTGTAAGTCTGTGAAAAGGAAAATAGCAAAGGCAGTGACTCTCAGTTAATTCATATGCATCAGTAACAACTTTAAATATAAAAATTGGAAACATCTATTGAAAGAAAGTGCCTCAAAAGTCAGGAAATGGTTAAAGGCACCTAAATAGAAAATATCTTGTGAGAGAGTCAAATGATGGAGTTCATGATCCTTAGGAAAAGAATGAGGAACTATCACAAAACAAAAACAAGGAATTTATAGAAAGTAAGCTTCAGTAAATTCATAGAACTGGTAAACAAGGAGTCCTAGGAGAGAAAAAAGAAATTAAAGTGAACTGTCAGCTCCATAAAGAAACAATATTAAGGTCACGAGTGCAAAATATACTATTACAGAGGAAAGATTAAAGGTGCAGTAAGAGATGAGTTTGATGAATCATGGGCTTTTTGTGAATTTCAAACATAAAAAGAAAGTGGAAACTAGGTCTGGTTGCTAAGGTCAAATATAAAAAGTAGAATGAGTGCACAGGGAGAGTAAGAAGAAGATACAACACAAACCCAAAAGTCTTTAAGTAGGGAGCTAAATTACAACAAGAAATCCTTCCATAAGAGGAAAGAGTTGGTTGACTACTAGAGCAGGGCTATCATAGACTGATCCAAGAAAAGTGAGGAGTTCAACGCTTTTTTCAAGCTATTACTGAAAATATCACAGGGCTGTCATAATTAATACCAGTCAAAGAGGGTAAGACCTCCTTCTCTAATAGGGAAAGCACAGGTCAAACAATATCGAAATGTTAGATGTTCTCAGAACGGTTGAAACAGCTGGTCTTCACTGCAGTGTAATTAAAAAATTGACTGATGAAATTACAGTATTGTTAGCTGTTATCTCTGAGAAACTAGCAAGAATGGGGAGACAGGCATACGCAACAGTTGGAAGAAATGGGAATGAGAAAAGGATTAGACAGAAAATAATAGACTAACCAGCTTAATGTCAGCTTCTAGAAAAATGCTGGAAG
Organism: Antrostomus carolinensis; assembly: GCF_000700745.2. NCBI lineage: Eukaryota > Metazoa > Chordata > Aves > Caprimulgiformes > Caprimulgidae > Antrostomus > Antrostomus carolinensis. The sequence continues at coordinate 75,282 of NW_010315810.1, forward strand.
AACTATTCAAATTGTTTTAAAAACCTAGAAAGGAACAGAGAAACGAGTAACAGCTGGCGTGTTATCAACAAGAAATAATGCCAAATCTTTTTAATTTCTCTTTCCTACAGGTTAGCAAACTACATGGGTATAGGAGAAACAGATGATATATAGATTGAGTTCAGCAAGTTTTCAGCACTACTAGTATGATCTTCAAGAGCAAAGCATGGCCTCAATGAAAATATCAGAAATAAAATACAAAGCTAATTCTATCACATTCTGAAAGCAGTTATAAGGTAATAGTGGTATAGCTTTATTAAATGTGTAGATAGTATGTGGCTGGGAAGACTGCCAGTACAGCTGAGGACACACCTAAAACTCAAAACATTTGAGACAAATCGGGCGTGCCATCTGAGCGAATAACAAGGTATTTAATAATGACAAGTTCAAAGTATTAATGCAAGTGGGAAGCATCAGCTAGGCAGTATCAGTAAATAACTGTGCAATCATTTTCAAATAGATGGAAGGTCCTAAATAGATTTAGACAGATATAACTAGTAAAGCATTGAAATAAAATTTGCTTGAGAATTTTGTGCCTTCTGAACTCCACCAACAGTGTTTTCAGTCTCAACAAATGTCTGTCATCACTGACCTATATAATTCTGCCTTGGACAAATCAATAGGCTAAATGATGTCTTGGGGTTACTTCCTTACAATTTCATGATTCTATGTCTACCCAGAAGCTACTGCAGCCACCTTCAGCAGCTAAGAGGCAAACACATACTGCTTTCTTACGTGAGAATCCAGCAGGAATGCATGACAGGATCACCATATGTTCTGCTTTCTCACAGTACTATTGACAACAGTTCCTTCCTGCCAGCTCTAAAGTATACTTCGTTCCTTCTGTATAAACCATATGCACAGGGAGAGAGCTGATAAGGAGACACCCTACAGCTAGTATCAATAGGTTTCAGTAGATGATAGCTGCAGTACTTGCTTGCAATTTGGCTTTACACTTGGAATTCTGTAATGTATCTGCAAGCACCAAATACAGCAACTTGGCTAGGTAAGTTCATGTAGATACACGGATCCATACAAAACCTGAAGACAGAAGAATATAATAATGAAAGCAAGAGCAAAACTACAGCAAATGCAGAGCTTTCTCAATCAATCCAGGTATAGATAGGATGTTCCCACAGGCACAAAAATGCATTTTCTTTGGCTTCACTATAATCTTCAAAACAGCTTTTAAAGATATTAAAATGTCAGTAGCTTTTAGCATCTGCAGTAATACAAGACAAAAAATTACAGGAACATGTTTGCATTTCTTTTAAAAAACAGATTTGTATGCCAAATCTAACAGAAAGGACCCACTCATCTATCACAATTATGAGAGATATAAGATATATTCCTTGAGAAACATTCAAATCATTAATTTTTTTTATAGATCTGTTACTGGCTACCATTTAGTGTGGGTACACTTCTAAGATCTAGTAATTAACAAACCCCAGTATGTCTTTTTCTTGCATCCATCTGATAAATGAAAATCATTAACAGCCAGTCTTAATTTCCTGTGTGAAGAAAATAAACTTCTCTTTCCAACGGTATTCTGATTTTTAACTTTAATCTATTGAAAAAGATCTGAGCTCTTTATAAATTAAGAAAGCTGAACAACAACATTCAGTCTAGATGGAATCTCTATGCACATGTTGAGATAACTGTAACATAACCAGTGGGGATATAAATTCACTGCCCACGACTTTGTCACAGATACAAATATCTTCTGGAGAAGACATGTACATCAGGCATAAGAACATATGACATTTCTCCACCTCTGCAGGAATCAGTTTATCAAATAATCTCTTTAAGGAAATTCCAGCACTATAATTTGCCTTTTTGCTTTTAAGCAACAATGAGATAATGTAGAAGCCACATTCAATGATTCAAAATTATTTAGTTTGCAGGAAGCCCATTAATGTAACCATATTTTCCCATACTTTTCAGCACCATGTGCTGTCATCTGGAAATAATAGAAACCATAGCAGTAAAATCTGAAAGCTAAAAAAACCCCATGCAAGTACAGTTCATGCGGTATTTACTGGTATGCTAATGTTAGCCCAGCCTAACCAAAATTAGAGTTTCTTGGTAAACCTGGATTAGCTTTCTAGTGAAAGGGATACTGAAGTGACAATCAAAAACAAATGTGCTGTAGTTCTATATTTATTTATATGACAACATGAACCTAAGCTGGACATATGCATCCTGAATCAAAAATACATGTTAAAAGTGAAGCATTTTCTTGTTGCTGCAAAGATGTATAATATTGACTGTGTAAGTGCAAAATGGGAAAAAGAAAGAGAAAGGGGATCATCATATTTCAAGTATGACTAAGTTTTCTTTACCTTTCATTCTTAAATGTGTTGCTCAGACATGTTTTCTTTAAATATATGTAATTGCTAAGCTTTTATTGTAAATTTATCTTTTTTGTATTCTGAAAGGAAAATTTTCCATAAAGTATTTGGATCTGTCACTTCACTGTCAGTGAATTTAGTCTCCGCACAACATTTTTCAGTCAGAATATCAGCCTAAAATGAATCAACACTTTCTAGTAAGACCCGTAAAAGAGCTCACATGTTGGATTCTGTAGCTCAGTTAGAAGCAGTAAATATATTTTTAGTTGTTGACCATGGGAATGTGTTTCAGATGGATTTAATGTTCTCTAAAAGCAGCTTTCTTTCTTCAAATTAGAAAATAGTAAATTAAATTTAAAAAAAAAATCTTTTCACAAGAGAAGGGAAAAGAAAATAAGAGGAAAAGTTTTGTAAACTTAATGTGCTTCCACTGTGCTCATTCTGACTTGTGATTTCTAGGAAATAGTGTGAATTAGAAAGGCTCTAAACACTGGGCCAGTTCTGATGCCCTTTAGTTATTTGAAAGTTATGTGGCTCCTTGCATCACCTAGTATATAAATATATAAAAATATATAAGTATATCTTCACACACAAATGTGTGTAGATCTATTTCTATTTATTCAAGTATAGAGAAAGATAGACAGTGGATACCAGTGTCAGGTGCTCCAATAGCTCTGTTTTGAATAGAATATGAAACAAAATGGAGGACAGGACATCTCAGAGGTGTCATAAAGGGTTGCAGCATCTTCTCTACTCACATGACATAGACCTTAATGCTTACAGATGTGAATCATTAATATGGACTCGATATTAATTGTATTAGACCAATCACAAAGTAGCTGCATCACAAACTTGATCGTTATTTTGCTTTGAACTAAAAGACCTTTGGGGTCTTTACCAAATTGCTTACCAAATCATTGCAAGAGCTGTAGTAAAAAAGGATTAAAAAAGAAAAAGACTAACAAAAAGAAAAAAAATCAGGATTACTTGGCTTTATCAAGTGTTTTTAGTTCTTTCACACCTTCCTTTATAGATTTCCTGGTTTTAATATACACCTGTAAATGTGATGTTGGTAGTAGAGTTATGCTAGTGTTGCTGGTCTCATAGAGGATTGTGCAGCAACTCTGATCATACCCCAATTCCTGTTGAAGGGAATTTGAAATTAAACTCTCTTACCATTTCCATGACTTATACCCTTAGATTGTTACAATTGAAGCCCAAAACCTTTTATATTGCTGAACTTTAGGCACATGAATAATCTATTTGAGAAGAGATAGTCTAAAAAGAAGTCTAGGTAATGAAGTCTACTGAAACCAGAGAAATACGATATATCTAACTAAAATTTATTTTTATTATTATTGTTTATTTATAATTATTAATTAAAATTATATATACTATTATCATCCATTATTTTTAAGAACTTTGATGCAAAATGATAATTTGACTGTAGATATTTCTCTAAGAGGGGAAAACACATTTTCCAAACAAATAGCAGCTTAGGTCGTATAAAGAATGTCATGTGTTAGTTCGAAAAAATCTAGTTTGGAAGGGAAAGAAAAGATTAACATGCTAGTTTGCATGTGTCAAATACTTTGATTATGTTTATACCTGTGTTTCCTGTTCAGCAACAGGAACTTAGTTAAAGAATTCCTTTCAATCCTGACAGTCATAGTGTGTCTACTCAAAGAATCAGTCTCTGAGATACTGGAATCATAGGATTATGTTCAGCTTCAGAACTAATTATCAGGACTTTAAGCTGGAGGTACAGAAGCAGGTGTTATGTTGTGCTTGTTGGTCCATGAGCTTACAAGATCAGCAGTTGTATTCTTGGGCAGCTCTCAGTAGCTATAATTCCCTGTCGTGTTTTTTTGTGGGGTTTTTTGTTTTTGTTTTTGTTTTTTTTCTGAAGGACAACCCTAGCAATTCTAAACAGCCAAAAAATCTGAAAAGACACTTCGTGTACAGGATGCAAAAGCATAATCAAGTCAGTAACTTACAGTAAAAACAGAAAACAAATACTCCCAATAGACTCTGAAGTCAGGATGCCACATATAAGGCCTTCATCATTTACAGACTAAAATTAAATTTCATCCAGAATTTTTCCTTATGTGTGTATTAATACACCTGGAAAATATCTCAGTCTTGATGCACAAAGGTGTAGTGTCAGACAAACTTATGATCAACATCTGATCAAATCTTAGGAAACAGTAAAGATTCTGTGAAAGAGTAACCACTGAATCAATGAATAAAAAATGATTAATTAATTTCACCCATTCTAAACAGTCTCCATCTGGTAGCACATATGACAATATTATTGAAGATAATAGATAATAACAGTGACAGCCTGATATGTATGATTTCTATCCACAGTCCTGAAGAAGTCCTCCATCAGTACAGTAAGTGTCCTACAGTGAACAGTGTTGTCATTTCTTATTGAAATCAATAACTTAGATGTCTGAGGATAAGCACACTGCAGGAAATCATGTGTTCCTGGATTTTACTGACACCATGTTCTCAAGAAAGCCAAGACATTAACATATTATTATCTAGTTCCAGATAAAATAACAATTCCCTGCTATATATGTACTGTAATCTTAATTCCCTCCTCAAACATTGGTTCAGAATACTTGTCTAAATGTAGATCCTCCCACAGACATCCTTCAATGAGCCTTTTTTCTGGATTGTCTATGATGAGATCAAACTGCACATGTAAGGCCAGCCACCCTCCTCCAGCACTGTCATACTTTTCTTCCATAGGCAGGAAAGGAAGAGAGGTCATTCAGATCAAGACTTTTGCATTTGAGAAATTTAGTAAATGACAAGGTGGAGCTAAAGGTTATAGCAAGATGTAAAGTAGAATTTTGTCTGCTTTTAATGGTGGAATGAAATCTGTCTGTACATCATGCTTGTGTCTGTATCAACATTTTGGAACTTAAAACAAATATCCATAGCTGTTCTAGCTGCTTACTGATCAGCTCAAACTCTGTAGAATGGATCAAGTCATCTGTTTCTTGAGGCAAAGAAACTCCAACACATGGGTAGTAGCTCACAGTCCAGATCTGTTCAAAAAGTCAAGAAGCTTGAGTGTGCCTTGAGTACAGCTACCCAAAGGCAATAGATATATCCAAACTACTCCTTCCAATCAGTCAGTGAATAGCTGCTCGGAAATCAGCTATTTGAGTTAGAGAGAAATTGTTTAGAAAGTAAAAAAGCTATCTGTGCCTGGTGACTGACCATAGAGTCATGACATTAATATGGAAATCTCTAATTATTTTTTTGACAAAAGAACATATTACAGTGTCTTTAACATTATCTGATCATTACAGTTTCCTAAGAGAAATATCATCAATAGATTCAGGAATACCTTATTATCGATGGTAAAATATTTTCAATCATCTTTGATCTGTGAACCCCAAAACATTTCCTAGGGCAGATAGAGGTCATTATTAGAAAGATAAGATTTATGGCATATAATTATGGGAAATATTCCCTGCAATTAGAATTTCTTATGGCTTTTAGTAGGTGAAGTGCAGAAATTTGATCTATCAACAATCATACACATTCCCAGGGAATGAAAAGTGGTGCATAAAATATCCCTGTAACAATGCATATTTGCTTTGCATATGCTAGTAAGAGTGTGAGGAAATAAAGCTGAAATAACTGGATTCCAAATATTGGTTTATTAACAAGATGAAGATATATAAGGGCTAATTCGATGTAGCTAGCAGCCCCACCAGTGTTTAGATGACTATAGTATTCTCAGGGCCCCTAAATTGTCATTTGCAAATTGATGAATCTGCAAATCTCCAGTACTGTTCTCAAGGGGCATTAGTTACATTTTGCAGAGAGTTGTATATTTTCTCTATCCTCTAATTTTTTACAATTTTGCTCTTGAACTGTATACATTATGAAACCTTGCCTGCCATTCAACTACGCAGTCAATGAGTGTTTTCCAGAATAAGCTTTCTGGTAAAAGAATAATGTTTCTCCTGCAGAGGCTTCATGACACTGTTGCAGCTCTCTAATATATTTAGTCAAAAGTAATTATGTCATGTTTGCTTTAGGGTCAAATCAGTTTCAATCATTAACACCTATTTTTTAAACCAGATGTTACCATTGTTGCCTGCACAATACTTTAAACTATCATGGACTTGACTTTGTTATTTTCTGCAATCCAATCCTATAAAATAATAGCTTCATTTTCCTCCATGCTAGCTGCAAAAAATGACAAACTTCTGCAGGCATTAGTAGCTTGGGACAGGTTGTTTTGCAGGATTCCTACAATATCTGAAAGTATTCTGCTTTCTTGGTTGACTGAGTCATTAAGATGTGTAGCTGATTATAGGTTTTAGCCCCTAACAGAATCTGCCTGCTTTTTATATCACCAGTAATTTCATTAGCTATTATTGTTCAAACCTCTCATTATAAACGGTCAAGTCTTTCACTCAGTTGTCAATAATCCAATGTTCTCCCAGCAAAGACATTTAAAGCTTTTCATTGAATATTCAAGCACAACATGACATGGCTTTATAAATTCCAACCCTATACTTCTGCATTTGTTTCTTTCTTTGCTGCCTTCCTAGAACAGATACTTACCTTCTCTATTAGTGATGTATACAACATTTGTGATGTAAGGAAACCACATGAACACATTTGAATTTCAAATTACCAGCCTTTTTAATAATAAACAAAGATATAGATCTGTATGACATAAAAAATAACTGTTCTGCATCATTTAAAATTACAAATATAGTAACTGGAGTAAAAAATTTAAAGGGAGAAGAGACAGAATCCATCCAGATGACCTAGGAGTTCAGCAAAAAGGAAATTTTACCAATATATACAGAATACTTTGGGAAAAAAGAAGCTTTATTTTCTATTCCTCCAATTGCACAGTTAATGCCATCTTCATAGCTGGATAAGACTCTTCATACTGTGTGTCGTTTATTTACTTATTTATTATTTTCTCCAAACAGCAGAAATGTTGACTTAGGCTTGCAAATAACAGAGAAACACAGGAAAAAGTACAAATCCTTCGAGTTATACTTTTTCCAGATGAAATGTTAAGAATAACTCCTGTATTTGTACTGCAAGAATGAAAATAACAAAATGAACTACAGGCCTTTTTATTAGCTAAGAATTTATACATTGTTTATTAGGAAAAGACAACTTTCTGAGGTATTGAATCCAATCCCCTCCTACTGTCCCTGAATATGGACAATATTCCCATTCAGAAATCAACCAACTTCCTTTTTAATACTCACTAGATATTTTGTACACCCATTCATGGACTCTCTTCCCACCTTCCTTAAATAAGAGTATGACAAGACATTTTTTTTCCAGTTATAGGGAAACATGATGGTCATGATTTTTCATGAATGAATTCTATACATAGACTTTCATAGACAACCATAACCTTGGTTAGTCTCTTTTGTTACAATAAACTCAAATATGCTATTCCCAAATGGCTGAGGATTCAGTTAAAAAAATAATTAAATATTTTAGACTTTTAAAAAAAATATTTTTCTCCAATGACCATTTTCTTATACTAAAAAACATGTGAGCTCTTTACCTTTTTTTACTACCCAAAGAACATAACTGCCTGTCTCCTATTATCCTAGACACAGTAGTAAAAAACACTTGTGAAAGAACTCATGAAAACTGCTAATGCATTGTACTGTAGGATTTTAAATATTTTTTTTACAATGACTCCATGATCCAGTAAGTTATCTTTGCATTCTCCTGTCTGTAAACATTTCACAGAAAGATAATTTTTAAAAGATTTCAAAATTTTTAAAATTGTAAGAACACTAGCAATACTCTTTTATTTGTATTTGTGATGCTGTGTTTTTTATATGCTACAGTCTTCCCTCAGAACAAATTTTATCTCTGATATATTTTTATTGGATTTTTTTTTACTCTTATACTATTTTTAATATCACATAGAAACCATATAAATTGACATGAAAACATTATTTTTCTTCCCCCACTTAACCTTTTCACAAAACATCCTTGAATGAAAAGAAAGTGCCATTTCCTCTCCCTAACTTCATATGCAGTTTTCTGTTCTAAAGTGGAGTGTTCTGTTGAAGCAGAGCTCTGTAACAGTTCAGTAACAAGAGAACTGATACCCTGGAAAACTAGACTTTTCTCCCTCACAGGTTCGCAGTACAAAATCAAATGGATTTTATAGCTTGCTGGCAAAATAATTTCTTACAGTATTTGGTAATATTTACCAAATCAACTGGCCTTCTTGAAACTTCATCAAATAAGATTACTTCTACATAGGCCCAGATCACAGGTTTATGTAAAATAAATGAAGAATCTTCCTTGACACATAGGCACCAATTCATTAATCTACATGAAGCTTCAGGATATTCAGGATATTAAAAAAATCTTTGTATATAAAAAGGATATCACTTGCCTGTCATGTGTATTTAAATTGTCAGCTCTTTAATTCAGTGTACAAACCAGAAATAAATTAATCTGTTTGCAGGGACCTCTGCCTAAGATGCATGCAACCAATTGTAATTATTGTAATTATTATAATTATCACTGCTGTAATTGGTCATTATTACAGATTATTATTAAAATAACATCAGTTTATTTCATACTAAGTTAATCTCTTTAAAAGAGATACATGTACAAATTTATGAAGAAGAATAGTTTCTATTTCATTCTTCTTGCGATCACAACAAAGAAAATGGCTTTTAAAAGGGGATACCAGGCAGAAAACATATGACACTGCATACTATATTTTAAATTAATCAACTTGGCTAATATGATAATGCCTTCACTCAGTGTGCCATACTGTCAAGGACAGGATTGTTTTCCCAGAGTCAAGAATGGTCACAATTCATGTGCAGGCAACTCAGCCCATCACTCTTTCACCCGTCTTTTCTGAATTGTGATCAAGCTTTTATCTGGTAGCAACAAAGAGGAGCCATTACAGGGATAATCACAAGAAAAAAAATGCACAATCAGTCTAGTGAGAATACTGGCAAGCACACATGAATCTGAAACACACATTTACTTTCCTGCCATATTTTTAGCCAAGATGTACAGAAATCTAAAATATAAGGGAAGACTGAAGATCTAACATGATTAGCTTTAAGGGAACAGCATTAGCAGAAAATGAGGTAAAAACTGGTAATAAAATGAATATCTGATGCAGAACATTTAATGAACACACTACAAAGGCTTCATAATTCCCATGGCCTTGCAAATATAACTCCATTATTTTTTATGTGTAGCAATAAAGATTTTGACAGCTAGACGGAGTCATTGCAAAATATGCTTTCAACCCTGAGGTAATTTATATTATTAAAGCATTGTCTCTGGTAGACATTTAAGAGGCACAATAGTAATCACACTTCACTTGTTAATATATCGCATCATTGCTAGGATTTTCTTGCAGAAAATAAACTGAAAGATTAAGAGCTCCAAATAAAGAAAGCTTTACAGTGACTGTGATTACATGTATGTGTTATTAGCATGTTCAAAATATGTCATAATTTCTCTTCACCTTGCCATATGTCCTATTTCCCTATCTGTATACCAAAAATTGTTGGTGTGTCTAGTAAAACACTTAAAAACCTGTTATTACAGACAGCTGTTCATCTATTTTCTGCTTTCAATTTAACTTAACTTGAATTTAGGGGAAAAAATGCACAGATTGTGGACTTCCTAG
>NW_010315810.1:85465-97992 GCF_000700745.2 Antrostomus carolinensis
TATAAATATATAAAATAGTATACTTAATTCATCAATAATATCAGTGCAGTTGTTAGGAAGAGCATGGATCTATTTTGGGGGTTTTTTTTTTTTACTTATCCTGAGACCTAACAGAAAGGAGTTATGCAGACTGGGGTTATGTAATTTGGGATCATTTAGTAGAAGGAATATGAAAGGCTCAGTGAAGTTCAATGAAATGAGAAAACTCAAGTTTCAGTGAAAAAGAGGAGAGGCACATAGTGGAGTAGGGCCTCAGGGGAGTAGAGGGTCAACGCAGAAGTCTGAGGTCCTAATAAACGACTGCTCTTCTTCTTCCAGCCTGGAACAGAGAGAGTGTCTGGACTTCCTAGGGTTTTGCCTGCACAAGGTAAAGCTGGCAAAAAGGTCCAGACACGGTGACCAGGGGATGAAGAGAAGCCCCAAAAGATAGGATATTTACATTTTTTAATGTTGCTTTCTTGTTGTTGTTGTTGTTGACTTGGGAAGAGGAAATTTTACTTTGGCTAGCAAATTAAAATAATCTAGCCAGGTTAATTATCCCATCACCCCAATGGGACTGTTGACCACTGCAGGAACCCAGACATCATCTTCTTTTCAGTTTTTGCTCTGTGTTCAGCAACAATAGGTTCTGCAATACCTAACAAAAAATAACGGTTTAATTCAGTCTTCCCCCAGACAGAGAAGCAAATCCTTCTCAAAGTTTCTATTTGCACCGCTATGCCTGGAGATAAGTGGTGTAACATGGTGCAATATAAGCCCTCACCAGAGAGCTAAAGGGGTACCAGCTTCCTTAACAAAGGAAGCTGCTCAGAGGTACAGATATTTAACGCCAATTGGCAGATTATAACCTTTAATATCCTTTTATAACAGGGATATGTCTTGCTACTGCAACAAGCTATATATATATATATATGAAACACAGGCTTTATCACATGGAACTATTCCTTTTACAGACACCATCCATAACATCATGAACAGTTAAAATAGTAAATATAGCATAATTACCATGTTTCTTCAGAAAAACTACTCACAAACATCCTATGGGAAGAGAGTCTGGCATGAATCTTAGAATAATTTTCTTTCATTTCAAACTTAACATGAAACCTCACAATATTCAAATTCAGAGAGATGAGAATATACAAACCATAAAAGACTGCTCTATCACTAATACTTCATAAATATATTTAATTATTCCTTAGATCTTTAACAGGGGATCATTCAAATTTATAATCCCAGATTTTCATATAACAGTGCCTGAATTTATTTGAGGTAGTATGACAGTGCCCAGATTTGAATGAGCTTTTTTTATTTTGCAATGACATAGCTTTTCTGAAAAATACCCCTAAAAATCCTGCACTGATATTTGGAACTTCATATATCAGTCTTTCATCCGGAGTGGAGAACAAATAAATCCTGGGTTTTGTCTCTGAACTGGCTATATTTAGAAGAATTGGCAATTGCTCTACAAAGAGAGATTTGTTTCTATTGGGAACAATTCTTGTTTACTTGTATAGATGTCATTAACTATTTCAAGACTACTTAGTGGGCCCTAAGAACTCAAACTATGTAAGAAAGGTGAGAAAAGGAGATCTGCAGAGTGATATTTAGTATCCTTAAAAATATTTTGTTTAGTAGAATGAAAGCTACATGCTCCTGATAAAATCCTCTTGATGGGATGATGACATAGTCATCAACATGTGAAAACAATTAAAAAGATATCTCTGGTTTCAAAATTGACTTTGACCACTTACTGAAAGAAAATGAGGGAAAAACTCTAATCATCACATCATAATGGTGTAACTCTTCAAGCTGACATCTAAGAGCCTGTTCACTAGGTTTCCTTTAAAAAAAAACAAACAACCAAAAACAAACAAAAAACCAAACCAAACCAAACAAACAAAAAAACCCACACTTCCCGCAATTAAGATTAAGAAAACCAGAATTTCATAATGGTATCAGAAAACTCAGACACAGCACCGGACTGAACAAAGCACTTTGGAGTAACAGCTTTTGGGCATTAAAATTTTATTTATTTACTTTAATTTCTATATGGTGACGCTTCTTGATGTGACGATAGAATTGTAAATATTTGCAACACTTAGGAATTGGGCACAGGTCTTTCAGAGCAATTTCTACAGACTGGTTTTATAAAAGAGTATCCGTTTGTGGACAATTGCCCATCTGTATAGCACAGATTAAAAATCACTATATTGGTACAGTGAGGACAATAAACAAGCACCTATCAGTCATTTGTGTGTTGTTCCCAATCAAAAAGTGTTCATATGAAATACTTGACTTCAAACAAATTGAGCAAAAGTATCCTGCAAATCATAGAATCATAGAATCACAGAATGGTTTGGGTTGGAAGGAACCTTAAAGATCATCTAGTTCCAACCCCCCTGCCATCAGCAGGGACACCTTCCACTAGACCAGGCTGCTCAAAGACTCATCCAGCCTGGTCTTAAACATGTCCAGGGAGGGGGCATCCACAACTTCTCTGGGCAACCTGTTCCAGTGTCTGACCACCCTCACAGTGAAGAACTTCTTCCTAATATCTAATATAAACCTACCCTCTTTCAGCTTAAAGCCATTTCCCCTTGTTTTGTCATTAACTGTCCTTATGAAAAGTCCTTCCCCAGCTCTCCTGTAGGCCCCCTTCAGGTATTGGAAGGCTGCTATAAGATCTCCCCGGAGCCTTGTCTTCTCCAGACTGAACAGCCCCAACTCTTTCAGCTTGCCCTCATAGGAGAGGTGCTCCAGCCCTCTGATCATCCTCATAGCCTCCTCTGGACTTGTTCTAGCTGCTCCATGTCTCTCTTGTGTTGGGGGCTCCAGAACTGGACACAGTACTCCAGGTGGGGCCTTATGAGAGCAGAGTAGAGGGAGAGAATCACCTCCCTCAACCTGCTGGCCACGCTTCTCTTGATGCAGCCCAGGATACGGTTGGTCTTCTGGGCTGCAAGCACACATTGCCAGCTCATGTTCAGCTTCTCCATATGGACTCTATCTGCGTTTGAGATCTGATGAGTAATATGGTGCATCTACTAATCATAAACTGTCTGCCCATGGCAGGCAGCTAGAAATGCTTTACTTGTTTAGAAGGCACACAAGTGCATGTAAAGTTGGCTGAGCATCTTCCTAAGCCACTTTGGTAAAAGGAGTGCAATTCTGGATTTTTTCAATTCACATGTAATCCTCCTATGTAACTGTGAAGTTTTTTTATGAGTTAAAATTACATATAAAAGTATGCAAAAGACTAATTTAATGGCCTGCCTTTGAAAATTTAGTCTGGCAGTGTACATTTGTTGCTTGGAATATCTTATTAATACTCCTTGAATTTAGTTACAGGTGGACTCTGAATTTTTTTGAATATTAACAATAAAATCTGTGAAAATTATATGATATAAATTATAAGTTTCTTATTAAAATAAGTGGTCCCATATAGGTGACTAGATTAATCTGTCTCAGGCTTACAAAACTGTCATAGAGCATACATAATATAAAAGATTTTGATCGTCATGAAGAAAAAAAAGGTTATAATTTTTAGTCAGAACTTGAGACTGAATTTTAAGGCAAATAATGCCAAGCCTCCTACCAGCTGCTTGGCCCATAGCAGAGGAATACTTTTACCTTGGATAATAATCCAGCATGTTTGAACTTCTTTGCAATTTGCTTCTCCTTCTTTCCAAAAACATGTATTCTGTTTTCCCAAATATACGCTCCACACAACAGCAGATATTTCTTTCCAACATATAATAGATGTAGTATTGTCCCTGATCCTTGGGTGTTCCAGCTGGATGCACTTGACAGGCTCTGGCAGTAGAATCTATTTGCATGACCTTAGAACTTGATATGTCGAGTGTCTTAACTTCCCCATGATGCTGACAATCATGTTTTGATGGATAGGACTAATGAAACATAATTCTGTAGTCATGAAGCCCCCTTGTGCTAACAGTTGGGTTAAATCTCTTTGAAGCTGGTAGGCATAATAGCTTCTTCTTAGAATAAATGTAAAGAGATATTGAACTCTTTAATGGAAACAAATAGCTGAAACAATATGAGCCATGACCAAAATATGGATACAAGGGAAGACTGCTGTGGAAGCTAAACCATCTGTCAAATGGCCAATATATGGGAGAGATGGTTTGGTGGAAAGAAATATAAATTTGACCAAGGACACTATTACAGAAGCATCCTTGAAGATATTGTGACTCAGGAAAAAACTATGGCAGCTTTGTAAGTCAAGCCCTAATGTTAAAGAAAAACTTAAATGATAAAAAAGGAGCATGGAATGGTGACCACATAAAAGTTTCCTGCTTTTTTTTTCCTGAAAAAAAATATGCACAAACGTGGTAATCAAATTGATCTAATTCTAACTAGTAGTTTAGCTCAAATAGAAGAAATAACTAAACTAGGATATAATTCAAAAAATTAAGATGCTAATTTAAGTAGAAGATAAATGACCTAATGGTATTTTACACTTTTCACCTAGAAAATTTCTCTACTGATAGCTAATAATAAACCCAAAAATTTATGCAATACTCTCAGAATTAAATGAAAAATAACATTACAGATTTTCATATATAAATAACACCAAATTAATTGATCTATGATGCCAGCTAAGCTTAAAAGCTTGCTTCCAGGGGAAAACAAAAAAAATAAAAAAAAAAAAAAAATCAGAACAGCTAGTAAACACAGTTATTTTACTCTAAATTCTTCATTTAGTTATTTTCCAGTAACTTTCCAAGTTTTCTCTTTTTATATGAGTATTAAGTATAAAAGGATTCACTTTAGTATAGTTATTTTATTAAGAGTTTGCTAAGGTTTTTTTATTCTAATTTACCTAAACTGTTAACCTTTAATTACTGAGTTACTATTCTGAATAAAAATTATAGAGGTTGTTTCCTCTGCAATTGTTTTCAAAATTCTTAAAAGATGAAACTAGTAAAGTCCATATTCATCTCTCTGTCGTACAAGAATAATTTAGCCAGAATAAGGCACCACCTACCTCAAGATCAGATTATGTTTTGGGATTCTTTCTAAAAGGGTGTGATGACAGATGTCTGCCACGAATAAATGAAGAAAAATAAATATTTTTGAAGATTTCTCAGTATTTCAGTTACAGGGAGTGGCACTGACTGGCTACAGTTGTGCATTTTAAGTTTCTTCTCTCTTTCTGGTAGAATATCCATCTGCAAAATATTTACACTGTAATATTGCTGCTTTAACCTTTAGAGATCTAATTATAAATGCAAAAATGCAGGAAATTTTTATTTTCATTTTTATTGTTATACATTCCAAGTACTGAAAATAATGGAAGCATAGGCTCAAGTCTAGGCAATCAGCTCTGCTAAGGAAACTCAAATATTTCATTAAAAGCAGAGACTTGAATATGTCTCTAGCTTTGCTTGTAGTGATAAAAGAAAAATGCCACAACTTATTTACACCAGTTTTGCACTAAATTTGTCCACAATACTTTATTGTTGTGTATCTTTGCCTTGAGAGGCTTGATTGAGAAGTCGAAGCTCTGATTCACAATGAATTATAATAATTTTTTCAGTCTTGATTTTTGTAATGGAGTGAACATGTCCAAATGTAGAAACGGAGTTAACATTCTGACCCAACACTGATTCAAATACATGCACTGATTCACTAGGCTTTGAGGCGTACCCCAGATAATGAGACCACATGAAAGATAGACTCACTGATTGTAACAAAAGTTTAATCTCCATTAAAAACTAAAAAAAAAAATAAGAATTTGGGGATTAGTATCCCTGAATTTATTGCTGTTTCTATTGAACTAAGAGCCCATTTAGGACAGCGGTTCATTGTAGGTACAGAATTATTGCTTGGTACACTGAGCCCTGATCTAGACTAGACAGAACAGCCAAGAGGAAGTGAGTGTATGTCATCACTCTGACTGATAGAAAACTAAGATTGATTTAGCTATAACTAGCTGAGAAGGGCTTCTATATCCTGAATTTTAGTTGTAAACTTAGATTAATGATAGACAAGCTGGTAGGAAATGGAAGGGTCCATCACAGTTAAAAAATACAAGTGAGGAAATATTTTGCTCTATGACAACATGAAAAGTTCTTCAGTTCTTTTAACATAATCGTGTAAAAGTTGAACAGATCAGATGTGGTAGTTTGGATGGATTCACCCTTTTGCTTGCAGCTTGCAGCCAAACACAGCCTGCTCTATCACCCTCCCGCCCCCCCTCACCCAGGGAGTAGGGGAGAGAATTTGGAAAGAAGGGCAAGGACTCACGGGTTGAGATAAAAACTATTTACTAATTAAAAGAAAATGATAATGATAACAACAGTGATAACAGACTATACAAATGAGTGATACACAGTGCTCACCGCCCGCTGACCAATTCCCAGCCTGTGCCAGCTAACGATCCCGCAGCCGAGACGGTCCCGAACCAAAACCCCGGAAGAGTGAGCCCGAGCGATCCCTGAGAGAAATGCCCCGTCTTCCGGCCAACCCTGCTTAATATACTGACATGACGTGATATGATATGGAATATTTCATTGGCACAACCAGATGTTAGTTTTGGGTTTTGCTCCTCACTGCGCTTCCCCCCTACTCCTAGTGTAGCTGTGAAGCAGACAAACACCATGGCCTTGAACTCCAGCAGCAACTAAAATAACACCAATACTGTTATAAGTGTTCTTCTCATACTAAGTCTGAACTGAAACACTGAAAGTAAAATACAGCTATTCTAATTACTAAAAAGAAAATTAACTCTATCCTAGCAAAACCAGGACATCAGATCAGACAGTGAATAAAGAAACAAAAGGTATTTTTTCTTCTGCAAGAGAAGCTGAGGTAGTGTGTGGAAATGGAGCAAGGGGAACAAATTCAAACTATCCAATTGTACAACAGTTCTGAGCTGCAGTTTGTGAAGTCTACAGTAATTTAACGTATGTCATGGAGCACTTAGAAATGTAATAAAAATCCTGTTTATTACCAGTGCATCTCTGGGCCAAAGCATTCATGTGAGACTCATCTGAGCCTTATAGTTGATGACCTTAGAATCTATCTCCATCAGGAAAACAAGAAGATTTACTGTTCTAGGGATTTTTATACTGTGCCATACTTTCCCAGGCAGATTTTATATAAATATGATTGTTTACTAAAGCTTAGACTCCTCTGTGTGTCTCAAAATAGCCCTCTGCAGATCTAATAGTCTTTTAGAAAAATAAGATTCCTCTGTGAGCAAAATTTCCTCTTCCTTTTTCCAGATGGTTACCATCATCCTGAGGAGTAGAGACAAATAATAGATAGGGTTGAGTGCCTTCACTCAGATCTCAGAACAGAAAATTCAATTGTCAGGTAACACAGTTCCCTCCCTTTGTTCTGAATCTCCTCTTAATTTGTCTTCACAAGAGGAAGATATCTAGCCAGTATAACATGACAGAACACAAATGAAAAATTAGACTAAGAGAATGGCTGGGACCTTGGCATGAAGGAGAGACATAGGTAAACCTACACTGCAGAATTTGCTATTTCTCCAAACTCCTTACACTGTACATGAAGCTCCTCTTTTTCAGTGTTCCAGCTTCCCTTAAACTGTTCCATACAGTATACCAGAACAAATACTCCAGCAGTGCAAAAGCTGTTGCGAGAAGAACTTGGGGAAATTTTCTCACAAATTCTCTTACATATTTCCATTTTTTTTTCAACAAATTTTTGTTTGTTAGAATTCGCCCTTTAAGTAGTGATATAATGCTCTGGGTTCAAGATAATGACAGCTGATCCTCAGGTGCCTTTGGATTTTCTCCTCAGCTACTCTTAGGGGAGGTCTTCATCAGCTGGATGTTGTTGAGACAATCATGATCAGAAACCTGGTCTACTATTTTGGCTGATGCAATGGAGACTGAATGTGATGGGTTTTGCACGAAGCCTGCTAGATAATAATGTTTCTGTATCTTCCAGGGAATGGGGAAGAGAATGAATATAGGATAATTATTCTTTAAAGTCATAAAAATATAAAGCATCACTTCTCTAGAAAATTGCATTGTGTTTATTAAAAGAGGAGCTAGTATCATCAGCTTTTATTTACAAACCTAAGCCAGCTTTCTGGCAGCAGTGTAGAACAGTCTCAAGTGAGAGAAACCTGTTTTCAAATTCAGAAAAGTATTAACAGATTTCACCTTGAAAGGTTATTATGATGGTCTACATTTTCTAATATGGATTACCATATTCCTACATTGAACACTGACAAAAATTAGATGAAGTTGGCATTCCACAAAGGTCCAGACAATACAGTACACAAAGTT
The DNA here is from genome assembly GCF_000700745.2 of Antrostomus carolinensis. NCBI lineage: Eukaryota > Metazoa > Chordata > Aves > Caprimulgiformes > Caprimulgidae > Antrostomus > Antrostomus carolinensis. Next base: position 93,754 of record NW_010315810.1, read on the forward strand.
TCATTGTTTAAAAAAAAAAAAATTACAACCAGAAGTTTTGAAAAGCAATAGCTAAGACGTTCAGCAGTCTCTCATTGCTTTTAATAACTCATCTTTGATTCTGGATTCATTCAATCTTAGGTTTATAAACATATATAAACAAAAGTCAAAACAATAGCTAGAACATAATTTTCTTGAACAGAAAAAGGAAATGCAGTCACTTGTATACTGATAAAGGTATCACTTGTAGTGATAAGGAGATAAAGAGATGCTTGGATGATTACAAAAAAATACTTGATCCCCTCAGGCACTATATTTCCCATGTTTCTGCATGTACACTTTGACCTTTACCTCTCAGTCTCTCCTTGTACTTGCCAGCTGCAGACTTTTTCTAAAATATGCCACACTGGCAGACAGAAAAAAACTCTTAAAATCTTTTGAGTGAGGCAGTGGAGACTGTTTTTCTGTAAGCTCATCACACACACATATTTCTACAGTGATTCTATGGAGTTAGAGAAATACATTTTGAAACACCCAATGAGCTGCACATTTCCTTAAAACAGACTATTTTAGGAAAAGAACAACAACTTTCTTATGGATACCTATACACATGCCTCTTTAACCTATAATTGTTTGCTAGCCTACATTTTTAGTGGTTTTTTTTTCAAGAAAAGTCACCTTGGTTCTCTGTCAGAATTCTAGTTACATTCTATATCTAGAGAGAAAAAAGTCCTCCTTCCTACACCTTCACCATTCAATTGCTGAGGGTTTTTTTTCAAACTGTGTGTTTAACATTTCTATATTAGGTCACTCCTCTTCCCAAACCTGTATTTTTCAAACTTTAAATATAGTATTTCTGCAAATGTCTATTTAACCCTTCAAGTTACTTGGTTTTTGCTGAGTTTTGCCTACAGTTTTCAGGGAAGCAGCTTAGTTTGGAATTTTGGAGTGCTTTTCTAAAGCTAACATTCAGTTCCTAATCTCTCTTGACTGCTAAATATTAATTTATTGACAGACCACACTCAGCATGTCATAATATATCTGATATTTCCTTTGCCTAGAGGACTAATAAAAACTCAAGCCTAGGAACCAGTGCATGCTGAGCCCTGCAGCAATTCTCTCTTTTTTTTTTTTTTTTTTTTTAATATGTGTTTATATAACTGTTGTGCCTAGCCAGGTCAGGACCCAATTACACTAAGTGCTATATAAATATTAGCATCCACTTCATCCTTCAGAAGGTTCTTGACCACAATGAAAGGTGTGAAAGATCATAAAAAGAAGTAGATTAATTGACGACCTTGAAGTGATGTCATCATGATGATGTGCATAATTTACTGAGCAAAGGCAGCACAACATAGTCTAAGATCTATTCTAAGGGTTAGTCAATTCTTTTTTTGCCTCTTTTTTTTTTTTATCATTGTCCCTCATATTAAGACATATCCACATCAAGTGCTACAGCATCTAGCGAGATCATTTATTTCTTCTTCATGCTGTAAATATTTTAGTAACTTCTACCGTGAATTTCATTCACTTATTGCAATAAACTGTTTTTTTCATCATCCAATTAAAACCAGCTCTATTCCAAAAATAACAGTGTTCTTGCCAGGCAAGCAAATCTAAGCCTTTACTAAGTCTTCCAGCTTTACAGGAACTCATACAGCTTAATTAAACTTGAGACACAAATGCCAGTGAAAAAAAAAAAAATCTTGGAGGAAAACTGAAGACCCTCAATTGCTTTTTAGTCTGAAAATTAAGGTGAATGCAAAAAATGTTTCATATGTGAATAAAATACTTCAGTGCATTGTTTATTCTCATTATCTCACATTCCAGCTATCCTCTTATGTATTAATTGAAAGGTCACGTAGTTTCACTGCAGCTTTGAAAGTATGTCTGCACTTTGTTGAAACTTCCTATAACAATACTCCTCAGTGAATGACTGCATCTTTCTCAGCTGCACTAACCCAAGGAGACTACTTTCTTGCTTTTCTTCAGATAGTGGAACAATACTTTCATAAACAGCTGAATAAAGAACAAAGCTGCACTTCCCTGGCAATTGTTGTAATTAATTATTCCTTGCACAGTGCTCTGAAGACTTTACACTGTGCAAAGATATCAAGAACAGGTAGGTCTCTTTAGTGAGATTCGGCAGCAAAAGAAGCTCATTCTTAGGAGCCTAAACTTTATTTTTATTAGCATGGCACTGGCCTTGAAGTTCTCTCTTTTTTCTTGTCTTTTTTTTTCTTTTTTTCATTTCAGGATGAAATAAGATTCTAATGCAAGGTTCATTAGTCTCTTGCGCTTAAAATGACAGAGTATATCAGGACCTCTGGAACACAGTATTTGAAGAAAGTAAAATATATTTTATTCAGTATCCAAAAGATTTCAGCCTCAGAAAACAAAGGTGGGAAACTATAAATGTACAAATTCAAACATCTTGTGAACTGTTCTAACCCTGAATCTTAAGTTTGATGAACTATTATTTCTCCTTCAATGAAGTGTTGCCAAAAGTTCACAGTGTAAAACCATCAATTTAATTGACCAGAAGGAATTTGCAGAATTTTTTCTAATTTGATATATTGACTTGATGTTCATTGGATATAATAATGGGGTTTCAGGTAAGGATGATTTTATTGTATGCTTTAAAAATGAGCTTTCTCCTACCTTAAATCAGACAGTATTTGAATTTTTAATGATGGAATTCCTCAAAAGCCTTCAAAACAGATAGGCATTATTGTTATTCTCCCAATTGATTTGTGAATGCAAGTAGGATAATAAGGCATAAAAGCCATGTCCCAGAGGAGTGGCATTTATTTACATTCAGTCAACAGTATAAATGAACTATATAATTATTCTTATAAATTTTAAATCACAGTTTGGACAAAAATAAAAAACAGAACAATACTTGGTCTGATGAGGTAGTTACTTGATCTCATTCAAAATCCTGGAAATGTCTACCTGTCTTTTTCAGTATTATTAATAATTTTATGAAATACAAAAAGAAGTGACCATAACTAGCAAAAAAAAAAACAGAATTTTATTTTAACCATTCTGTAAACACACGTAAATCATCATTCTTGTTTTTCTTAACTTTTGATCCTTAATTTATAACCTACTTTACTCTTCTTGTGCTTTTTAAAGACTTGTGCTCTTAGAACACTTCCTTAAGGAAGCGATATACTGCAAGAACAGTAACAAAGTAGCAGATTTATCTTTAAGTACTTTTCTTCCAAAAACATTCTTAAGAATTTTTTATTACTTTGACACATCAACATGCCCTTACAAGGCAGGAAAATCTGAAACTTACGGGTACTTCTTTCCCCGCCTCTGATGGAAAATCTTAAATTAATGTCTTCTCCAGGTGGGACAGGTAAGCTTCCACAGACTGTGGAAAAGGTATGGAAATATCTGCTGGTGCCAATCCATGTGAAGTAGTTATTAATATTCACTTTCTAGTGCTCCTATTCCTGTAAGGCTGCTGCAATACCAACTGGAAGATACCAAAGAAGAGGAGCCCTGCTAGGCTACTCTTCTCAAGCCATATGGCCTTTACAAAAGCTCTTCGCTACTACAAGCTGGCCTCTTCCTACCACAAAAAGAATTAGTTTTATGTATTAGAATCCAAAATACATAGAGCACCACTGAAAGAACTTTTCAACTGCGTCCACTTGTAGACCATAGAGAAGTGCTGGTAGGATTATTGATACCATTGACCTTCTTGATAACTCATCTCATTCATGAGAAATAATATTTATAAGCCTAGTAATGGAGGATGGGCATCTTTGCTATGAAGCGCTCTTCCCTGGATCATGTATGGAGTAGACTTGGTTTTGCTTCCTGAGGGAACTACTTATTCTGCTTGCTTGTCTGGTTGCTACGGTTCAGAGAAAATAGCAGCTGCTCAGGGAAAAGGAGAGGGATCCTCTAACAAAAGGACATGAAAACCATTAGTCTAGCAATTGATTAACTGTTAAGGCAGTGATATCTTGGGTATATTCCTCTGGAAAATTTGAGAGGGGGGAAAAGATGGGGGAAAATAAAGGACAGAAGAATTATTTCATTCCATCCTCATACTAAAAGTTACATTATTGATATTATATCTCTCTGAAGCTTAGATGAATAATCAAAATGTGACAGTCGAGCGGTTTATCCATATTGCTGGCAGTTAGTAAACAAAGGTATTTGAGACATTGTCATTTCTTGTTCTGGGTGCTGAGAAAGATGTGTAGTATTTTAGATATTGTTGTACAGTAACTGTAGGGA
>NW_010315810.1:98022-104684 GCF_000700745.2 Antrostomus carolinensis
ATATCATAAATAAATCAATACCTTTAATAGTTTCTTACCTAAAATAACATGACTTCAATGTAAAAAATATTGAAGAAAGCTGTGAAAATTCACAGCAGAGTAATATTTTAGGTTGCATTTCCCATTATCAACAAGTAGCAAAACAAATTCTGTGTATAATATTACCAAGTTCCAATTAGTCAGTTCTACTCCAAACCAAACATGAGGTTGAATTAAGAAGAAAATCTAAAATATTTGAAGCTAGAAGGAGAACATTTCTCCATAAAGTGGAGAAACTTAGCAAAACAATGGATGTAAATACTTTCTTGTATAGGAAGCAGTTAATTTTATTGTAATGAGAAACTCATCAAAAAGGAGATACAGGAAAGAAAAACCACTGAGAGGAATAGTTCATGATCTGACCTACAATCTTAGAAAGAGCTAATGTATTGCATGATTATTTTCACATTAAAAATGAAAAGAAAGCTTTGTAATAGCATGTCAGGGATTTCAGAAAACGAGTTTCAAAGAAAGGCAAAGTATTTCAAAATCTCTTGAAATTTTTCCCTATAGAAACTCTATACTTACGTTAGTCATTCAGCCAATTAAAGGCTAGTTATATGGTATTTGATCTTGTAGTTTTGTGTGATATTACTGATAGAATTTCCAACACTCCTTTTGGCAAGATATTCCAAACAAACAAATATGTTATGCTATGTGGAGATCTATACCATTTAAATTCAAAGTAACTGAAAAATAAGTAGATTCTATGACTATCTTTGGAATAAATGCACAGTGTTTGTATGGTACTGGAAGGAATATTAAAGATTTAATGGTACTTGCTACAGTTCTCTTCACCAAACTGAAATAACAAACATTTTAAGAGCAGCTTCTGAATTAATGAAACAAAATTTTCACTGAATTTTTTTAGTTGTGTCATGAATATGAAGAAATATTGAGGGCGTACTAACAAGCTTGGAAAGGCATAAAAGTTAACATATAAAATGAAGCCAAGAATCACCAAAGCAAATCATGTCATATATATTATTTTTTCTTTGATTCCATCCCTATAGTTTTTAAATGCTTAGTTTGTTTTTACTTGATAGTTCATTAACAACATGAAGGTAACATCAATTCTTTTCATTTTATTTGTAACTGTTTTTAAAAAGCAGTGAAGATTTCTTTGTAACCAATGTCCACTGTTGCACCTGTCTCAGTGCAGTTTATATAAACATATTTCCCTTACAGACATAAAAACTTGTGTAATTTTAGAGTACTTCCTTTCCTTTATCTCTGTTTCTATAGAGTTTGTGCATTTTTGAGAGGTTTGCATCTGGTTAAGCATCCTAGGATCCCTTTCTTCACTTGTCCTGCAAGTAACCAGGGATTGACTTACCATGCAGTGGCTTTTAGATACTCAGTGACTGGAGATTTTTCCCTTTCCCTTTCCCTTTCCCTTTCCCTTTCCCTTTCCCTTTCCCTTTCCCTTTCCCTTTCCCTTTCCCTTTCCCTTTCCCTTTCCCTTTTCTCTCCTCTCCTCCCCTCTTCTCCCCTCTCCTCTCCTCTCCTCTCCCCTCCTCCCTCCCCCTCTCTTCTTCCTTTCTTTTTCCCCTCCCTTCCCCTCTCCTCTCCTCTCCTCCCCTCCCCTCTCCTCTCCTCTCCTCTCCTCCCCTCTTCACTCCTCTTTATCTTTATTAAAGACATAGGGACATGAAGATTCTTTATAGAGCATTCATATTTTTATCATAAAATAAGTTCATATTTTTTCTAAATACCACCTCTAATTTACCTGAATTTTAGTCAAACTGAATGAAGTCAAATTTGTCATAGTCAAACTATTGATAAGATATTGGAAATATAAACAATAACTGTGAGTTTCAGTAGCTGTAAATATTATATTGTTCCGTATATGCTAGCTTTGCTGCTCCATTTTCCAAAATAATTTGATGATCAACTTAATGATGTTCACTCACTGTGATTTAAAAAAAATTTTGAATATTCATATCCTACTTGCCTTAAAAGTAACTTAAGTATATTAAAAAGTCAGATGTCTAAATGTCTTTATCTTGGAAAGAAAAAAACAAAAAACTCCCAAAAATTGCAATTTGGAAAGTGTTAAGAAAAGTTAAATTAGCATTTTTTCATAATAATTTTTCTTAACAACAATTTTTATAGATTATTGAGTTTTCAAAGTGAGCCACCCAGTTGCCACTAGCCCGCATAATGCTCAATACCTTACAAGTATTTTTTACAAACAAGCCTGTAACTCTGTGATCCTGTGTATCGCACTGATTGATGTAACAGAAAGCAAAGTTTATTCAAAGGCTAGCATACTTGTAACACAATTAGTCAGTTGTTTAATAACAGCATCATCCTCTGCAGAAAAGAAAAACACCACAGAAAATTAAGATCTATAGTTGTGTTTATTCCCCTTTGCTTACCTACTGCTTTGTTTTTTTATATGTTTTCTCTATACTTATTCTTGCTACATTATCTAGTCAGTGGTTGTGTCTTCTTGCACACTTATGTCATATGTTGGAAAGGTGTGAGCACAGTTCAGGAAATGTCTGTCAGAAAGAGAGTGGGGATGGGGGTGAGGCCTGTTGCCTTCCGCTTATAGATCTGAACAAATGGGTCCAGCTGCAGCCGTAACATTTGCAAAGTATCATGAAAATTAGCAAATCTTTTGTCATTTTTCCAAGGACCCTCTCTTGTTTCAGTGACTATCAGCTTTCAGTAATAATTTTTCAGCATATATTACTGTACTAGCCAATTAAAGTATTTTATTAAATTATGATGATCTCATCCATTCACTTAAAACCTATGACTATTTTAAATTAAAATATTTGTTTTTTAAACATTTAACTTTATTTTAAGATCTCCATATTACAAGAAAAAAAGAAGAGATTCACAGAGCTTGATAGAGGAAGAAAAATATTCACCTGTTCTTCCCAAATATTTCCAGTAAACCCTCGGATTGTCTTGGATTTCTTGTTTTATGTTGATCAGGTGAGGTAAAATCTCTTGGGTTTTAGTTCTCAGTGGTGATCTTGTTCCCCTCGGGGTTGACAGTAAAGATACCATTGATTTTAATGATAATAAAATTAGTTCTTAAAAATTCTTATGGCCTGTAAATGAGAAACAAGATTTTAAGGAGTCTGAATTCACTGTGATGAAATCCTAGTTTTCATTGCTACTGCTTAGTTATCTCTTCATTCTTGTGAGAACAGTTATCTAAAATATTAAATCAATTGTAGGGAAGCTTGTGGTAGTGGAAATTAGTATTCAAATGGTGGCACAGCTGAATGGGAAAGATGCAGGAGAAAAACATTTGTTTTACTTTCTAAATTAAATAATTTCTCAGGAAATACTTATCTGAGGCTAGTAATGCTTCAACTGCTTTTGACATTAACCCAAAGCAACTACTTTGAGGAGAAAACAGTATTAAAATATTTAGAGATATTAAAATGTTATACTAAGATAAATATCTTGAATCCTTTGCTGTCTGTGTAACAATGCACAGTGCACAGTTCACTGTTACTAAGATATGCAAGCTACTGTGGCATCATGGCTTCATGAAACTATAGAAAAGAGTTTTGGAGAAACAGACCCTGGGAGGAAAAGAACCCAAAGTATAAGACTAAAACATTGGCAGTTTAGCAAAAGTTGGTAATTCATAGGTTTGGAAATACTGAAGTTACTCCTCAGCTACAACTCAAAGAAAATTCTGGAAGGACCAGTAGACAGGTCAGAAATATTGGTGATAGCAAAAGAGCAAGGTTGAGCCTCTTAGACAGAGATATATTCAAATGATTCTCAAAACTAGAACCATAAATCTAACTTTGAAGAGTGCTCTATTTTTAGTCAAAGACAAGTTACTGAATACTTCTATTTTTCTTTCTATTTCTTTATACCAGATGTAGTGAAAAGTGAGCCTGGGCATGACCGTTTACAATTTTCCCTGGTTAAGAGATGAGAACCTTCTTTTTAACACCAGTAAAGACTGCCAAATGACTTAGGAAATATAAAAGGAATCAAAGATTTATAAAGTCAAGTGGATTCTCTGACTTCAGTGCACTTGAAATTAGTCTGTGTTTTTGAAGTCTGCAGAAACTCTGTGTTTATAGAATTTAAGTGTTACAGAATGCTTATGTTTGTTTTGTGATTCAACATCCTTCAACTGTGCAAGGAGTTTCTGCAAATCTTGCTGTGAGTTTACATAGAACAAGGAAAAGACTAAAAGTTTCTGTAACTACACAGTGATCATATTATTAACAGGTAACGTTAAAAAAGTTACATTTTATGAGTCAAAAATATGTTTAATTAAGATAGCCACTATTCTTAGAATAAAGTGGTGGAATGAGATGCTATAGTTGATGAAATTAAAAAAAAAAGGAAATATTATTTAATAGCTAAGGAAAGCCACCCCTATCTTCTTAGAAAGTTACCACTGTTAAAGAAAACTTTGAGAGGCAACAAAATTTGTTATTAACCGCTATTTTATTCAAACCCTACTGCAGCCACCAAAGTTCCTTAGTCTCTTTGGAGTTTGTCCTGTACTTTTTGTCACTTTTCAGCAAAAGTATTCCAGCAGACAAATTTATTATCATAGATAATGATTTATCTTTACACTTAACTCAAATTGAAACTATCTCATATAAAGTGAAAGTAGAGATTTTAACCACTATTAAATGAATACACGTTTTAAAATATTTTGTACAAATGCCAAATCAGTCCTTAATCATCTCTGCCTGCTTACCATATTTAATACTGTAGCTGCCAAAAGATGTGCCAAAAGACATATAAAGCCTTAGAGAAATTGACACGTTTTAGAACAAGATAAGTTTAAATTATCTCCTTATATACCAAAAAAAATGGAAGTGATATTCAGACCAGTCAAGTGTAACTTCATAGACCAAAGAAATTGGAGTTAACTATTAGGGAGTCCCAGAGCAGGAAGGATTATTTTATTAATCTGGCCTAGAAAATTTTAAAATTCCACAAAGACATTTTATTAAATTACTAATAATCTAATACTAATACTTCCTCTTACTAATAAGAGGAAGAAGAAGGAATTTTTCTTGCTAGTTCAGGTTTAGGACATTTTTCAATCTTCTAACAAATTCAAATAGGCAAGTTTAAACCTTGTGGCTTGAATTTAATCTGCTTTTAATTAAACTGGAACAAATATTTTTAAAGAGTTAGAAAACCTAAACAACTGTGGTTTTAATTTTTCTCTTCTGTCAAAGGAATCCATGTAGATTTCCTGTGCTAAATAAACAGTCATTGGCTAAGGTGTTTAAGAATGAAAAACAAAAATAATAACAATAACAAAAATTCTTGTCAAGTTAATTACAAACATATGTAGTCTGATTTGTATTTCAACTCTTCAATAAGCTTTGACAAGAAAAAGATACCTAAAAAACTAACAGTTTGATCATCCATTTATTGCTGGAATTTGCATCTCTGAAACAGTCAAAATTATTTCAAATATGATTTTAATATTTTTAGCAAAGCAAAATTTGGAGAAATACTGCAGTAATGTCAAAGCAGTTATTTTCAGATTGTCAAATAAAAGTTTCTGAAGAGGCAAGGGGATTCAGACATTAGAGATTTCATATTTTGTAAATATAAATTGGAACAAAAACAAAACAATAGGCAGCAGACACCACTCACTGAAATAGGCTGGAGTCCAGCTATCTTTCCATCCAGTTGAGTACTCTTAATGCTTACACTGTGCAATGTTGTTCTTATTCTTTTCTTGAATTAATATATAGTTACATGAAGTAGAAACTCTTCAAAAGGAGACTGATATTTACTCATTCCAGAGTAGCCTACAAGCCAAGACTTATCATATTCTCTTGAGATGCGGAAGAGCCAAGTTCAAGCCTTTGTTCTAAATCAAGTGTAAAGAGTTTTTGTCCCAGCACTTCAGCACAGCAGGTAAGTACTCTAGCAACTTTATGTGCTGTGGGTGGAAGTAGCCACTGCCTCCTCCAACATTTTTTATGAATTATATTGAAATCCACTGGTAAATCCACCTGTCTCTTTTGTCCTTTATATAAGACGGCTTATGATGCATTATATTTCACTTCATTCTGCAAAGATCTTTATTCACTGGGGAAAAAAATGGAGATCACCATGAAATAATTTTAAAATATATTACCTCTGTTTATTGCAGAATGAAATAATGATACAGAACCATGACGTACCAACACTTTAAGGAATTATGTGGATTGACAGATGAGTGGTGCAGGTGTGAGGTGTGGCTATTCCTGAATAAGGCTGTAGTTCAAGATCATGTAGTTCAAGGCACATGGAGAATGAGAAGATGACTGATGACAACCAACATGGCTTCACCAAGGGCAAGTCATGCCTGACAAATCTGGTGGCCTTTTATGATGGGGTTACAACATTGGTAGATAAGGCTAAAGCAACTGATGTCACCTACCTAGGCTTGTGCAAGGTGTTTGACACCATCCCACATGACATCCTTGTCTCTAAATTGGAAACATGTGGGTTTGATGGATGGACCACTCGGTGGATAAGGAACTGGCTGGATGGTCACACTCAAAGAGTTGTGGCCAACAGCTCAAAGTCCGAGTGGAAACCAGTGACGAGTGGTGTCCCTCAGGGGTTGGTGTTGGGAGCGGTGCACTTCAACATCTTTGTCAGTGACATGG
>NW_010315811.1:0-8604 GCF_000700745.2 Antrostomus carolinensis
GGGACCTCTCCTCTGAGACAGCCCAGCCCGGGGACACCGGCCCGGCTCTGCCCCGCGCCCATCCTCTGCCCTGACCCCTGCCAGGGGTCTTTAACAAGAGGGCCTCGTTCGTGAGGTCAAAGTCTGAGGCCTCGGCCTCTCGCCTGCCCGTGCATGTGCCGAGCTTCGCAGCCGCTGCCGTGGCGGCACTGCACAGCTCATCCCTCCCAGCCCGTGGCGTGCAGCAGCTGTAGGACCTGCAAGTTCCACACAGCTCAGGACTTGCATTTCTCTTGTAGAACAGAGAAGTGGATTGCGTGTCTGATTTAAAACAACAGAAAAAAGGCCTTTAAAAATGGTAAATTGGTGAGGGAGCAAAGTAAGTGTGCTCCATCTGTTTAGCCAGAACTTAAATCTTGTATTTGAGTATTAACAGATTTGTTGCTTCTTTCTGAATACCACGTGTTTGTCTGACAGAGTCTGCTTGCTGAGAGGGCTCAGGAGGTCTCTTCAACCTGATTTGCAATGCTTGGGCTAAACTAACGCTTTGATGATCTTGAATCTGAAAGAAAGCTAAATCCGTCAGAAAAATGTCTTGGTTTTTCTAGCTCTGTAAATAACTAGATTATATTAATACCTAAGTAGTAATTTTTATGTTGCTAGCCAAGTATAAAGGACATGTCTAGAACTGTCAAAAACACCCAACTTTTTTATCTCTCCTTAGAGATTCATTAGGTGTATTTTGAGCTTTCTGATCGTATGACTCCCCAAACACTTTCCCTAATGATGAGTGCTTTTGAGTTTTCCATCAGGATAACACATATGCATGTTTGGAGTTAGGAGTTCTGCTAGGTGTTACTGGCAAGGTGACTTCTATACTTAGAGTTTTTATTGAAACTCTACAAAATGTTTACTGTTTTCCATGAATAAAATGCATTAGCGGCGCTAAGCAGTTTCTAAAATCTATTCTGCCTGCCTTTTCTTGGAAGTGTATTCTTATGTAGACTTGTCTTCTCTGACCTTGTTTCTTTTCATAGACTTATACTACTTTTGTGACTGTTCCAAGTATTTTCCAGACAGGGAAAAGCATATAATGCAATATGCATGTAAAATGTTGATATGTAATTGTAGGAATAGTATTTGTGATGCTAAATGGGTGTCTCAAAAGCATGGTTAAAAAGATGGAAAAAAGAACAGCATGTTCCTGTGTTTCTAGTTCAGGGTTCTAATTTTACGTCTGCTTAATCTCTTGCACAAAGGAGTTCTGGCTGAGGGGAATGTGCTAGAGCTTACACTGTTTTATTTTCACATTTAATAAAATTTCTCATTTGCAACTAGATATCTAAAACCAGACTGTAAGTTTGTTTTCATCACTATCGCTAAACATGGGAACACATCATTTTATCACTTGACTACATATTTCCTTTTCCTTCAAAGAGAAGATTGGTGAGATAAAAGAATTTTTAAGTAGTTTTTGGCATTTACAGAAACAAGTATTATGAGGAATAATCCTTGTGTGTCTTCTTTGGATTCTTGGTTGTTCTGTTACTGCCAAGTATCTGCTGTGCTGGCATAATGACCATTGGTGAGTCTGTCAGTCTTCAGCATAACCCTGGACTTGTAGATCAACGTCATTACTAAGAGCAGTCTGTCACAGTGAACAGAGCACTGGTCAGAATTTAATTTAGAAACAGGCAAAGTTGTCACTAGAGATGGATAAGGAGTGGCAACTCTTTTTCTCCTGTCAATGTCTTAGCAAGTAATTATAACAAGGTGCTTTTAAAAGGTATTAAACTTATAATTTAAATAGTTAATCATAAAATACTCTCTTCTATATTAAAACTGTATTATTGTACTCCACTGCACATGTGATCTGATCCTGCAGATAGTTAAGTTCTGCAGTAATTTCAAAGGGTTACTTACATATTTATAGCTAAGCATTTGCTGGGCTGGGTACATCGAGTGCTCAAGGACTTGCTTTCGCTCCCCTTGTCTTGCAGATACCACTCATGCTGGAGATACAATCATGTTTACAGAACTGACTTCAAATATGGCTGAAAAGTTGTTCAAGTACAACACAGTTATCTAAAAGGCAGATTTTTATAGCAGAAACACACTTTTTTTTTCTATTTATACAAATATATTCCCAAGCAGTGTTCCTCTGGGAATAGCATCTGGTTATGAGAGTTCTTTTCCTCATTTGTTTTTTGGTCGTCTTAGTCTGAAAACTGCATCTGTGTCAGGAGACATGTCTAACTTTTGAACCACATTACATCAGCTGAGATCATACCCTTTTATCTCCTGTGGAGGTAAAAGCATAGTGAATGAGAAGTCTAATTTCTTTCCTGGAACATCCTTACATTGTTTTGTTTTCATACATAATACAACAGAATTTACTTTTGATTATTGTAATAAGTAGTCTCAATGTCTGTGATTTATTTTCCAATCTAGTAAACTTTGAAGATTAAGTTATGGCATTAGATTAAAATATGGCATATAACCGGTATATTCTTTTCCTGTGATGTTGCTGTGGCTTTAGGGAGTTGAAAATACTCTGCTATATTTATGACAGTATTGCACAGTACGGAGCGTTGGAGTCCTTTTCACGTACTGGCCACCACTTTGGAGCTGACCTGACAAGTTCATTATTTTAAACTGCTGCAGGGGAGAGAAAAAAAAAAAAAAGTAAAGGCAAATGTCCTTGCTTTTATGGCTCTGAAGATAATATAAAAGTATAAACCAATGCAGTGCTATTTTCCTGAGCAAAGCCTTAGCTATTCCCTTTCTCTATGTCTGATACTTTTACTGATGAGAAATGGGTAAGACTAAACCATTTTAGATGAAGGCACTTCTAGAAGACAGTGTGAAGGCTGGTAGTAAGGTAGGAAGTGGCAGGAAGCAGCAGTGAAGATACAAGCTTAGTAGGAGGAGTACAGCTTTTCTAGAAATTTGTGGCTTGCAGTGGAAAAAAGGAGTTAGTAGATACATGAGCAGTGTTTTTAAATTAAAAGTTAAATTTGTGGGCACTTGCAAGTAGTATTTTGAAAATCACTCTTCAGTTCTGCAGTGGTTCTTGTGTAAAAGAGGTATGTGAATGAAGGGACTGTAAGGGGTATACCTAGCTGAAATATTTTATATGCAGATAAAACACTGGATGGGAATAAGGACAACTGGTACACAAATCAAGTAGATGATTCAAGATTAACCTTGGAGTTTGTGTTTTCAGTTTTGCAGCTGGCCATCTTACTGCTTATGTGTGCCACTCTCGGTTGAAAAGGTGATGAAAGGGTAAAGGAATAAATATCAAAATAGTTAAGTGTTTCTCAAGATTTGGGTTTTTCCTTTCAGGTAAGGTGAGCTCCATGGGTAGAAGTAATGCCTTTTATCCAACCAGTTTATGTTGTTGGAAAGGGTAGGTGAGCTTTCAGATATCTAAGCCCCTTTCAGGTTTGAATTAGAAAAAGCAAAATACAAAACAAAATTGAAAACAATTGATACACAATTTTTATAGTACTCCTGTTAAGCACATTAACCAACAGGGTGGCATATGTCATTAGAAGTTGGTGAAGGTTCTTTTGTAGAAGTACTGCTGTTTCAAAGGTATCCGCCCATTTCTAATTAAACACTTGAAAAGGGCAGTGCTGTCACGATAGCTGCTATACAAGCAAGAAAGTGAGCAGCATGTGCTCTCCAAAGTCAACCAAGTTTCACTCTGTGGGCCTATCTCATTATTTTTGTAACTGCTGGATATTTCATTCGGTTCTCTTAGGTGCTCTGTCAAAGAGCTATAGGGGAAAGGTTGCTCTATGAACTGAAAAGGAAGAAAACAATTCTTTCCAATAACATCCTTGGGGAATAGGAATATTTGGAATAGACTGAAAGCTGCTGTTTGTGATAAGAACTAATAAAGCATGTATGCTTAGCAGGAGGAAAAGAAAAGTTGATCATTTTTATCATAAAAAAATGCAAGTTTTCTGTTTTTCTTGTGTGTCTCTACCAGTCTTGCAAGTACAGTGTTTCACATTAGTAGTTGCTGAGGGAAATTACATTCCTTCTGCAAATCTCTGCTGGTAATTGCATGACTAACATGGAGTGTGATGCATTTTGAAAACTTCAGGGTATCACTCAAAGCTAGCAGTTGTGGGTTGCTTGCACTGTGAAACTGTTTCATGCAAGGTTTGCATGAGAGTTTAATTGCTGTTATAATTATTGCCAACAGATGGTGCTTTCCAAGGCTGCTTTGCAGCCTAGCTAACGTTAGAATGTGGATTATAGCAAAAACTAGGATAGGTTTTTTGTGTTTGTGGGGTTTTTTAATTGCAAAAGTTAATCATAATTCCTCTCCCCCAGCTTGTTTGATTTCAAACCAAATTTTATGCATGACTGAATATAACCCAAAATACAGGTATCGGGTTAGGTTCTAGTCTGCTGGTATAATCCATTTGAGCATTTCTCATCCAGCACTTTAAGATCCACATAACAACACATGCTCCACTGACCTTCTCCTCTAACAGTGATTCAACTTGACAGGTCTTTTCTGCTGGGGCATGAACTATCTGACTATACTTAATTTTTCCATATTCTTTCTTGCATTAGAATGGTGTCAGGATGGACATCTCTGTACAGCAGTGGTGTCATCCAAGTTTGAAGACAGCACTGTCTGAATTTGTATTTCTTCTGATTTTGATAGCAAAACTCTCATAATTTTAGTTTGGATAAATGTAGCCCTAGGTTGAAGTTGTTAAAGTAGTAAGTTTTTAAATTTTCTTTAGCTATGAATTAAAAGAAGTGACTATAAATCTTTATTGGATAGTTTTCTCTAATTGTCAGTTTGAATGTTGCACCCAGTGCACAGGACAGGGCCTGAGATCCCGCTGAGCGTCAGTAGAAGCTGTAGAGCAAGATTTGGAAGACCTATGAAAAGAACATGCTGCAAAAGTAGAATCATGCTTTCTTGCAGGCTTAAAACCAAAACAAACCACAAAAAACCCCCAAACTTGAACTGCTAATACAGTGAAACTCAAATAGTTTTTATTTGGTTAACTTTTTATTTTTAATAATAGATGTGCTTAAATTTCCCTTGCTTTAAAATAGGAAATGTCTTTAAATCCAAACAGAAAGTAAATGTAAAACTGAGTGATTGTCGTGGTATGTGCTGCGGCCGGCCTGGAGCGATGCGTGTCCAGCTTGGGCAGCAAATGGGTACGCCTCACACGACTGGAAACCATAACTGCCAGCTTCCAGTGGAGGTGTGTGTGTGTCTGACTCTGCTTTATCCAGCCCTCAGTTTTTCACAAAGTGTATAGGAACTTCGTATCTTTGTGGCTTCTTCCCCTCTGTAGAGGGGCATTAAAACTGATCAACAGCTGGGGGAGAAGGCAGAAATGACAGAAATCCAGTGTGTCTGCCCCTCTCTCTAATAAGCTGTTTCCTTAGGAAAGCAGGCCAAGAGGCATGTCCTCGTTTCAGCTTTGGTTTTGCATTGCAAATCTGGAGCTTCACTCCAAGAAGTCCTTATTGCATTTGCAATATCCCATGTGGTGAGTTGAGCCTTAGGGAATTTTTCTTCAGCCTGGCATCCTGAGGGATCCTGAGGAATGGGAGCAGTAATGTTTTTCGTAATTGGGAGTCGCACAGGGAGTGGAATAGGGCCAGTGGAACTGAAAGACCTACTTTGGTAATGTGATCCAAAATCAGCACCTTTACAAGCCCACTCATTCCTCTTGCACACTCTGAAGGAAATAAGATCAACCAGTCAGGTTAGTTAGCTTAGGGAGTTACTGAATAAATGTGAAAATGAAGGAGCTTTAATGTTAATGATGTTAATGGTTTAAGAAATGGTGGAGGAGAAAAATAGGCGTCACTAGTTAGGTTTCATATGCTTAATTGCATGGAGGATCGAACAATAATAAGGGACAGAAGGAATACTTTGCTGTAGCTCATAAGAGGCATACTTCTGTATCTGTGAAATAGTGCAAATAACTAGCCTTTAAATTTTTTGTCCTGAGAGCAAATTTAAAGTATAAAGGACACTACTCAGCTTGTTAGGAGAAAGAAGGACCATTTGTCCTATTAAGTGGATTTACAAAAGATGTGAATAGGGTTATCTTGTCCTGGAAAGAAAACCCAGCTGTGTCCATACTGGAACTCTAATGAGATCAGTTTTAAAAAGCAGTGTCTTTTACTTGGCAATGACATATTGGATCAAAGAGCAAATGTGTATTGATTAAGCTTAAGCATGAATATCAAAGCAACTAACAAAACTATATTAATATTATAGGATTGTAAAACATTGAAAATCCTTTCTAAGGAAGCTGTAGTGCACGTGTTCCTTTACCTGGTACAGCAGCTTCCTGCAAAGCTATTATGTTTTTTAATTAAAAAATACACTTAGTCATCAACCCTTTTGATACGTAGATAAAGATCAATGATGTAAAATGAGATTTGTGACTGTTCAGACTGAAGATCGAGACATCAGATTCTCAGCGTGCATTTGCAGCTTCTTACCAAAATGCAGGGATGCTTCTGCCTGTGTGCATTACTGTTCTAGGTGCTCTCTCCGTGAAATCAGCCACCCACTTCATAAATTTTACCAAATGTGGATCCAACATAAGTCTCACAGAAGAGCTGTAGCACGTTGAGTAATTAATCCATCTTTAGGTTAAATATTCCTTGTTTAAGTACAGATGATGTCATTTGAATAGTGTGAATGTTGCCAAAAATATCGTTTCCTACATGCAAAAGGATCACTTTTTTTCATTTCAGTCAAAATGAGTAATCATGCTTATTCTTGCACTCATACAATTTATTGCCATTTTAAGTACAGAGCACTTTATTTGCCATTTCTTGGTGTCTTAACACCTTGTACACGGACACTGTATTTTTTCTATTATTTTATTTCGAATATTTCAGAACTGTAAAGAGGGAGGGAACCTGATTCAAGGATTTTTTTTTTTTTCCTTTCTCTTTTAATTCAGATCTGGAGCAAACACCTACGCTCTCGGCCTTGCCTCAGGATAAACTGTGCCTACGCAAACATTCATAAAAAGCGATGTGAAGGCAGTTAACTTGTAGTTCAACAGAACTGACAAATTGATTAGATCCACATGTTTGGGATAATTTTACTGGTCTTTTCTGAGATACTAACAGGCTCTTCAAATATAAGGAAGTTTGCTTTTGGGAAGCAATCTTTTGTTGTTTTTCCTGTGAAAAAGCTGACAGAATTTGGTCTAAAGTTTTCCAAAGTGCTGATGTTGAGTGCCCAATTGCTGGGAAGGATTTCTGTCTTAGGCACCATGATATTCCATGAAAACAAAATTGATGCTTTTAATATGTCAATTATTTTAGTGTTAACTGCTTTTTATTCTTCAAGAGACCCTGGTAACTCTTGGAAATTAGTCATCTAGAGCCTGTCTTGGAGGGGACTATTTTTAAGAAGCTCTTTTCTGTATAAAAAGCTACTGACCTTAAACATACCAATACTTTACCTCTTGCAATGCTAAAAGAAAGCTCTGTTGCCGTTGCTAAAAACTGCCTAGATTAGTTTATAGTTGAAAGGACAAAACATTAAAGTTTTACTTTAATCTACAGTATTACTAAATATTTAGCAGATGTGCCTTTTGGGTAGCAGGAAGGCCTGCCTGACCTACTTTCATTTTAATTACTAAAGGGATATTTCAGTATTTGATGCTGGCAGAAGTTCAGCTATTACATTTCTGGTGTGAAAGCTGGTCTTCTGAGTGTGGGTTGTCTTTTCTTTCTTTTTTATTCTTGGAGGGATATTGGTGAGAGGAAAGAAGAAAAAATTCAATATAAAGGACTTTGTCTCCTCCTTTCGGGTCTTTTTAGTTCTGTCTTGAGGTACTGGCATGTTCCTGCATTTATGGACTGCTGCAGCAGTAAGTAGCAAGCTCATTCACATGACAGCTGGCTAGTTTTCCTTTGCGGTGCATCCCATCAGGCCCTGTAATTTTTTTCCACAATATCTTTTCCTGAGAAGCTGATTTTTTTCCAAGGAGACAACTATAATTGTTTTACAGTTGTAGGAATCTGCCTGTGCCAATTAGTTTGTTCATATTTTTCTTATTTACTTTTTTCTCACCTCTTCTCTTTGTATTTTGTAGGGTCTTTCTCTTGCTGTGAAATAATTGCTTTATAGCATGTGCTCTGGCTCTTCTTGAAGTTTGCCACCACATATGTGAATCAGTTCATAGGCAGTGTGTCCCAGTGGCTCTTTTTCCCCCTCTTGCATTTTTTAAGTTTCCTCTTTGATTGCCAGTAGAGGTTTTGTGGCACAGATAAGATTTGTGGACACTAACAAATACCATTACCCTTGGCTGCCCGCTGCTTGGTTTTCATTCCATAGTCTTGCAGGTCGTTTGTTGAATGCACGTGTGAAAACTGTGGCTGTTGGTAAGGGCACGGTGAGTTTTTAGTGTGTGTTGGAAAAAGCCATTCACTGTTCAGAGTGCTGAAGAGGACATCTCTAACAGAAGTGAGTATTTGGAGAGTGGGGGAGTGGAGGTGGTTGACACTGGTATTAGGCAAGTTCACAGCTTTTGGCTTTGAAAACAAGAGATGAGATGTTCTGTATCATTATCTGAAAGGGGCTGTTGCTAGATCCTA
>NW_010315811.1:8648-28385 GCF_000700745.2 Antrostomus carolinensis
CTGCAAGAACCATGGTCACAGGTAACAATTCAGCATTTTCTTTGAGGGGGAACACCTGCTACAGGACAGTTCAGACACTTGCAGCTTTTCTCAAGAGCATGGAATGTATGAAGGCAAATACTCTGATGCTTGTGGTGAAGAATGCTCCAAACTGTGCACTGTGTTTGACTCTCCTCAAATTTCCTCCTCAATTCCTAAGCCTGTATAGCATAGATCATTTTTATAAGGAGGCCATAAATTCCATGCATTCAGATCTTCTTGTTCATAAAAACAGCAGGAAGATTTAATAACTAAATAGGTGGCCATTCCTTTGTAGAGCTGTAGCTGCGAAACTACATTTTACAGTTTCAGGTCTATACTAGTGTAATTTTAATCCCCTGCATCAATTTAGAAAATGTCCAAGATCTTATAAATGCGTAAGATTTGGGTAGCAGTGAAGGGAGGGCTTACCTTGTGCTGGCTGCAGTGGTTCCTGTTCCAGCTGCTGCCATACGGTTTCTGTCTGCTTCCTACCATTGCAGTAGCATTAACTCAGCTGCAGATGCGTTTGTTTAAAAACAGGCTTCAAATAACCAAGCATTTATGTCCTCCCTGTTTGTAAACCGAGGCTCTCTGTTTTGGTAATAACTTTGGTAATATGTTTGAAATCAACACAAATTCACTTTCAGAAAATAAGCTTTATTTCAGCTCTACCTTCCTAGCAAAGTCTTAGTGTTTTGGATAAAACTCTTTACTAGAAGGAGGAAGGGAAAATTCATTGGTATTCTTCACACCAAGCTGGTAAGAGAAAAGTTAAGCAGCCTCATTTCGTCCTGAAATCAAAAGCTGAAGCCTGGGAATTATTTATGAATTGCTTTCCCCTTAAAGATGGCAAAAATCTTACTGTGTGAGAGTTTGAACTCCATTTACATTTCTGGTTGAGACTTTCAGATAGGCAGTTTGTGTTCAGCCTGTGTAGCCACCCCCAGGGCTGTTTGCAACACAGCAAAAGAGTTGTTGCTTTGTCTGTCAACACTTCTTATCCTGTTCCTCCTTCTGCGCTCTGGAGCGGTTACCAGAAATTCTCGGGTGCTTGTGGTCTGAATATTTCTTCACAACAAATGTGCTGGTGTCGAACAAGGGAGCAGTTAAAGATTTAAAATGTTCATGTTGCTGAAAATTGAACACAAACGTTTTTATTGCATGAAGGAGCAAAAAAGGGACTTCTATGTTCTTCTGAAACTGTGGTGAAATTTATAGAAAACTGGAATGAGCCAGGAATGGATAGAGTTTTAAAAATTGTAACCTGTAACAAATGTCAAAGAAATGGATTTTAGTTAAATCTGGAAAAATGCTAAAGTGGAACGTGAAGAAGTCTTGCACCACAGATAGCTGTTTGCAAGCTCTGTATAAACAGAACTTTAATGTTCACTGGGGAAAGGGCAATAAAAATTGCCCCACAGAAACAAGTGAATTAAGGAGCTTGTAGAGTTGTCTTTGTTGCTGGTAGACAAATGCATTAAGGACACAGTAAATGTTGTAGCAGCACTTCCTAAATGATAAGACTGGAGAGTAGAGTAAGACCACCTTAATTTCCTTTCTTCTCTGCTCTTGAAACACTGTGAGGAAAGAAACGAAGACAAGAAAGGGTTGTGCAAGGTGAACTGTCTTCTGTAAAGTCTCATGTCTGTTAAATCTTACATGGTGAGTGCAGAACGTGTTTTGTCCACACCTTTCAGTCCTCTACTGTTAGCATCTGTAATGTCAAGGGCATTTGTGAGAGGGGACAAGGTCTCATGGTATCTGCTGGTGGCTGTGTAGTTCCTCTCTCATCCCTTGGACCCAGTGCATGGACCTCAGAACAGCAAGTGCTTTGGTGCAGACACCAGTGCTGTAACCTGGCTGGGCACATGAATCTTGCCTGTTGGGTGCTTGTGTTGACAGGCCCTGATGAATGGACTTGTTGAGGAAGAGCTGGTTTACATGTTAAATCAGTAACTTTATTTCCTTGAAATTACTTAAATATTGAAAATGTCTCCGTATGTCTCTTAGAATTGGGTGGGGGTGTCTTGCAGATTTACCTGCAATGGTTCAGAAAGTTTCTGGCAGCATCTTAACTCTGGTCTTTTGTTGGAGCTTTTTGCCATCAGAAGTGGTTCAACAGAAGGGGCTGGACATCAGTGCCCACAAAGCCCCAGCTACTGCTGCCACTGCCCTCCCAAATCCTTCCATCCAGCTCCTTCTCACGTGGTCTTACTCTAGTGTCTGTGCCAATTTTTTTATCGGTAACTTTTTCTGCCATCTCTAAGGGCACAAAGTAAAACCAGGCTCAAAACTGAAATTGTCCATTAGGTTTTGGGAGCTTTTGATGCTCACCGTGTTTCTTTATAGTAGACTACTGCGTTTGCTGTATTTTTTTTTTTGGAACAAAACACACTGCAACTTCCTGTCCCTGTGATAAGAAGGAGGAGGGTCACTGCTTTCAGCTAAAGCCCAGTGTTTGTTACCTGGTTTAGGGAGATCTGGTTAACTGCGTTGCTTAGTTTTAAAAGGAGGAAAACAGATCACTTGATCCGTCAGCAAAGACCACATGACAAGCAGCTGAATGTGATTAGGTGGGTAGGGTGGTTGTGTGGGGCTGGCAGCTTTACATGTCAGTGCGAATTTTAGCGCTGTTATTCTGAACTACACTATTTTGGTTTTATTTTCTTTCTCTGCTGATACCACCTGTAGATGAGAAACAGCTCTTTTTGCATGACTATGGTATTCAAGAGATCTGAACTGTGTCAGGAAACTCGTCACTGAAGTACCTGTGGAAAACTACAGATCCATTTGCAGCTGTTAAGCATAGGTATGTAAATACTTTCTCTTATTTATTTTATTAAATTTATTACATTGTTTTCTTAAGCTGACAGTTGTGTGCCAACTGTTTGTCTGTTAAGAACTCTGAAACAATGTTGCTGTACTTTTGACAAACTGTCTGAAATACTTTGATTTTGAGAGACAGTTCAGCATTACTGCATCCTCATGTTCTAGAGGGAAAAGTAAACAAAACTGGGAAGTCCACTGGCTTATGTAAAACATAGGCTTTGGGTTTAAATGACGAAACTGCAGCAATCTGGTATGTCTTTGGTCATTGCTTTTCAGTAGATTTAAAGACAAACTTGGGTAAGTTTATCAATAAGATTAAAATAATTGACTGCTGTGACCAGTGTCTGGATTCAGTAACCATAAGATGCCCTTTCTGGTCCCAGGTAATCAGCCTACATTTCCTTCTGTGTTAAGTCAAACTTGTTCTATAGTTAGAAGGTGGAATTAGCTGTTTGGTAGTAAAGTATCCTGAGCAAATAACATTTTATAATACAGTATTTTTAAATGTTGTACAGCTTGAGCTTTTTCTCTCTCTATTTATTCCTATGTTCTGATTAACATATAAAGATAAATTATACTAATAAAACAATCCTTTAGAATGGTGGGTTTTTTAACTGGGTTTCGTACCACCGTGCTTCTTCTCATGTATACTAAATACATTGATGATAAAAGGAATAAAAATGATGTGTTACACAGTCTGTTATTTTTAATTAGCAAAAGAAATTGGTCTGCAAGGAACCATGAGAACTCATCTAGTTCATATTCCTTGTTCAATCATATAGTAATGGCTTCAGTCTTAAAATTAATGATGGTAAAGTCAATGTGGGGGTTGGGATGTTATTGCTGTGTTTTGTATCTCCTCTGGAAGAAACTAAAAATGACTAGGTCATTCCTTGCCACTGCAAGCATGAATTTGTAGTCAGCCATTCTTTCTAGCCCATGTGTTTACTGGAGTTTTTCTAATCATGGACCAAGACTCCAGTTTTTATAGACTGTAAATAACCAAGGAGGAGTTGTTCAGAGAACAGAAAGAAGTATTCTCCTTTGCTTCTGTGGCAAAGTCACAAGACTTTCCCAGGGTTTTAATTGATGTCTAGTCTAGAGTATGTTAAGATGATTTTTCTAGTTCTGATCATTACCCCTTGACTTTTTTATGAGAAAGAAATGACAAATTCATAAATGTAGTGAAATATATGTTTTCTTGCTGTTTCTTTATAGACATCCTCAGTGTATGAAAAAGCTTATATAAAATAACTGTGAGGAAGGATTTTTGTAAACATTGATGCTTGATTTAGTGATTTTTTTTTTCTTTGCTGTGTTGGATGGATTGGTTTTCATAGTTGCTTAATTGTAATTTACTGCTAACCATGTACATTTCGAATGTGTGTTACAGAAACAATTTCCAGCACATTTCAGAGTAGAGATTTCTCCTAGCCTAAGTTATTTGAGGATTAAATTTTGATAAGGTTAGGATTCTATTGTGTAGAGCAAAACAGTATTCTAGCAGGTGGCGCTGCCTGCCTTTCCCTCACCATACTCCCAGTGAGTTTCAGTATATTTGCTTTTTTCCAGCATGTCTTTCATTTACAACACTATCTTAAACAAAACACCCTTAGTAATTAAGCCTAGTAAAGACAAACTAAGAATCTAATTCAGTTGGAATTCTTTAAACGAGTCACTAAGAATGGCATCAAAGAGAAATTGTAAAATTTTTTGCCTTTAAAAAAGTAAATTGAAAAAAAGACAACCAACAAAAATTCTGGAACTATACAAAATTTAAAGAATGAACTCAAAAAATCTTAGAAGCAGTTAGTGGAAAACCTGGAACATATCCTGGGATAATGATATAATGAGGAAATCAAGCTCTAGTCAAAGGGAAGCAGAAATAACTTTTTAAGGAGAAAAAGTTAAGAGTAATTTTTCTTTGGTCTAACATGTTTGACTTCATAACTAGGAAATAATACAGCTCCTGCTTCTGAATTTTGTTTGTGTTATAGGGATAAAGTTTCTCTACAGTAATTCCGTTTTGATGCATTATGGTGCAACTGTTGGTATAAACAGAAGCAGAACGATCTTGGTGAGGTGGGAATTCTCTGTGAGCGAGTGGGTTGGTATATATTAGCATAGGCACTGCAGCTGTGCTGATGAGAGCTGGCTGAGATTTTATTTTTTCACATACTGCATTTGTTTGTACTCGAGTCTCATTACTGGATTTTCATTTCCTTCTACAGGAAATATGCAGGGGTTTAAAATCAAACCAAACACTGCAAGCCGAAGTCAGTCTTTTAATAGAAGATGAAACAGCAGCGCCTACTTTAATGAGTCTTTTCAAATAGAAACTCTCGTTGGACAGGACCATTGCATACACCCAGTTTCTTGTGACTTGTGCACAGAAGTGCGTAGCTGAATAGATTCTTTCATACCTACTTAACCTTTATATCCCATTTTTCATTTCAGAGGTTTGCCTTTCTCAGTCATAACGTAGAACATAAAAAATTGCAAATCGTTGTATGAAGTTGGTTTATCAGTTTGTGTCAGATTCTTGGATTCTTCATAAGTATGCAAAGTTTTACACTGCCTGTTAAGTCAATAAAGCACAGTTTGAATCCACTGTGGTATGAAAACTACATATGCATTGCTCTGACATAGTTTTCTGTAGGGAACTTGCACTACTTGGATCAATTAGAGCAGTCTGACTGGCAATTTATTTTCTTAGAATAACTTTGTATGTTTTTTTTTATGGAACTTGGGTTATAGAGGTGGTTGTTCTGCAAACTCACTACTGCTGAGCTGTTTATTAGCTATAGCAGAAACATTCTGAATAATAATTTTAATTGAAGACTTCTGGGAGGAGAGGTAGGAAATTGCCTGTTATTGTAGGTCAGTTAAAGTGAAACTTGAGGACCCTGTATGTCTGCATGAAATGGTTAAGAAAGAGTTCTGCAGGAAGGCATCTACAGCATGAAAAGCTGGCAGCAGCTGCCAAGTTTCAGCCAGGGTGTTACTCTACAGCCGTCTTGGGGCCCTCCCTCAATCCTGGAGAAACTAAAATGAATAGTGTGGGCAAACTGTGGCACTAGACTTGTGGTTCTTTTTGCTTTCCTTGCAGGGCTCGTGCATACCTCCATGACCAACCTTAATGATTCTATGATTATGATTCTATGACAAGAATTAGTGTAAGAAATTCTAATTTGCTGTGTCATTTATCTGAGCAGTCTCTGCTGTATATCAAGATTTAACTATAATTCACGCTGTAATATGGGATTCTGATCAGAGTAGTAAGATAAATAGTGTTGGCAACTCAGGTTGAAAAACAGCAGGCTTTTTGAATAGAAGCTTTGTATTGTCCAGTTCAGCCTGCTTAATTGGTGCTTCTTTTGAATTATCACTTCCCTGAGGCGCTAGAGAAGAAGCTGTGCTAGGATACAAATTGAAGAAAGCATTTTGCCAAAGCGCTGTCTGAATATTTTGGCAGACTGCAGAGCCTCAATAGAAAGCTTGGACAGTGTTAATACATGCTGCAGTTCTGGAGCTGTTCAAGTGGAAGACGTGGTGACTTGTTGAAAGTGTGGGCTTATTTTTCAGTTCTTGCGAAAAAACCCCCAAACCCTGTAGTTTTAGCTGTGCTTTGTTAGAAGAGTTTAAGTGATACTTTTGAGCCACAAGCAGGCTCCAAAATGACTGTGTCTTGCTGTCACAGATCAAGATTTCTGCTTTGCTGTCACACATCATTAACTTCCTGAAGAGAACAGGTCGTGGCCTATTGAATACTGCCTGGCTGTATTTCAGGCAGAAGTGGTATTCTGTTGTGTAAGGGACAAGTTAAATTATGCCCAGAGTATTCTCAGCAAGTTATTTCTAACATTTTTCATAGCATTTATAAAGCATGGAAGTGTTACATATGCTTACTATTTCCAGACATGTTTACTGAAGGATTGTGCCCAGTACTGTCTGAATTGAGCAGATTATTCACGACTGACCCGTCCCTCAGTTTGTTTGAAGTGTCGTGCTGCCAGCCTGCAGTGCTCTGGCTGTCTCCACATTGCAGTGGTTACCAGCATGGTTGGGAGTAGGCCCAGTGAGCTCAGTACCTGCAAGGATGCTTCTGTCAAGATTTTCTGATTTGTAAAATTTGGGAGGGGTGAACGCTAGCTGTGAGCCTCAAGTTTTATCAGTCTGGATATATCCTTCTGTCTCCCCCTGTGTGCACCATTTCCCTGCTTAGCATCTCTGACCGACTCTTGTGCTTCAAGTCCAATCACATTGGATTCAAAATTAAGGAGTAGAAGGAATAACCTTTTCTAGTTACTGGACAGGATTTTTCTCAACTGACAATTTGCCTTGCTTCCCACAGATAACTATAAATTTATTTTGCCCATTCCATTTAAGAAACCCTTCTAATTAAGTATTTCCACAAATAACTACTTATTATTGCTAAGGTAATGCCTGATATTAATAAATAATAGAGATTTTCCAGCTCATTAGAAATGGATATTAATTAGTTGTTCAGTCAGTAACTTTGCTAACTGGTAATTTTTCTGAGGAATAGGATTTTTTCACTGGTGGCTGGAAGTATGATCTGACACATAAGTCCTGCTCCAGAATACCACAGTGCCTTGTGGTTAGCTGTTTTCCTTCGGCAGGTGAAGACAGACTAACTTCTCACGGACTTAAAAATCTTTGCATATTTCAGTGTCATCTAAGTAATAAGAAAACTTTATAACTTCCTGAGGAATTAATAGCCAGAACAAAATGTAAGAAATACTATATACTGTCCCCCCTGTTATTTGTTGTTGAACTGTATCAAGTAACTTGCACCACAAGTAAGGACAGAACACAATATTGTAGAAGAGCAATAATGCTAAAGAATGGTAGCAGCTGCAGAAAAAGTAACTTTTGTTTCATCTTCCAGTCAAAAACTGGAGTTAACAAGGAACAGAGTTTACCCTCTATGAAAAAGAAGAGAAGCAGATATTGCCAATCCAGAGGATGAAAAGGTGGATTAAATTCTGCACTGAAATTCTTTCCTGCCTTGCTCCTTTGTACGCTTGTCCACATCATGTTAGATGAATGACGCAGTTTTATAGTCCCATTTGTATCATATTTGTGTGGGTTTCACTTTTATCTAGCATTGACTAGGAGGTATCTTCAGGTTGTCTGTTGACTGACCTTCTCCATAGACTTTTAATTGACCTAATCATGGTTGTTTATTTTTGCCAGATTATTTCCTCTAATGCAGGATCTGTGTTCTGTCCTTCGTAAGCTTGGCAGTGTGACCTTTTGGAGAATCGTTATCTGTATTCCAGGTATCTGTCCTACAAAACAAGGTAGAAGGCAGCTGAGAACTTTCCTGCCCTGGAGGAGAAAAATATATATATATTTAAAGAAGCTGCAAATATTTATCTCTGGCTATTTACAGGGTATGCTTCAACAGGCTTAAACGAAGAACCTGGCCTGACTAATGTGTATTGTAGCCTACTGAATTGCCCATATAGGCAGAACATAAAATATAAAACTTCCTTTAGCATGAGTACATGCACATTTTGCCTGAGGTGTTGGTTCATTCATATTCTAACTGCATATATGAAATTTCGTCCTTTTTCAGTTTTTAGATTTTTTTACCTTTTCTTATTCCTTTTATTCTGCTTTTTCATGTGCCTGCTTATTCTAGCTGTCTGATGGAGATTTTTGCTATCTCCAGGAAAACCAAGCCATTCCTTAAAGAAATGCTCAGTTCTTATGATCCTGTGTGATTCTTATTATATTCTCCTTTATCTTTCAGTGGCTATCTCTGAGGGCAGAAATAGAAGTGTACTCTTTTTCCTTACCCTTCTGGAGTTGGAAGTGTTGCTGAATGAGCGGGTGGGCAGCTTCTGGAAATTTCCCTCCTTCTCTGAATGCTCTCCAGCTTTGTGGCTGAAATCCTGGTGGCTCCTGTATTGACTGAAAGAGTTGGAAACTGTGTAAATCTATGTAAGACTGTTGTTCATAATTCCTTGATACTGTCAAAAGCAGGTCCAGTGTAGTGATGTCTTACAGATGTTGGGATTAGGCTGTGGGTAAGTTATGAGCTGGGTCCCAGAGCAGTCAGAATTGTCACAGGAAGGATGCTGGGCATCACTCTGAATTTCCTGTTTATAAGTTAGTGAAAAAGCATGGTATGTTAACTTGTGAGGCATTGTGGCTTAATGTGTTTGTTAGAGGAACACTTGAATGGTTGAGGAAGGAGTAAGTAGTATGGAGCTGTTTTTTTTTTGTTTGTTTGGTTGGTTTTTTTTGTTGATTTTTTTGTTGTTTTTGTTTTTTGTTTAATTGTTTTATTTTTCCTAGTCTACTCTGGCATTTATTCACATGGTACAGATGTTTGCTTCACTGCTACAACTTGGAAACAACTTCTGATGAGAGTTCAAAGAGGTAACTTGGAGCCAAAAGCTCTGGTTCACAAGAGGGGGACACCTCCTCTGAGAGAGTTCAACTGTTTTCATCAGATACTGTTGCAAATCTTTGTCTACAGTATTTTCTTATCATGAAGCATGAAATTGTTAGAAACTGATGAGGGAGTAGAGATGGTGCTGTGCTTTTTTCAGAGAAGTTAAAACTGCACAGAGATACTTCCATATGGATGATATTGGAGTATCGCCTTCCACATTTGTGGTTTTATTTTCCATTTTTTCCCCAGTTCCATGCTGCCTTTCATCCTTTATGTAACTGAGCCATTCTTTAAAATTCGGCTTTCTTTTTCTTGGTTTGGTTATACTGAAATGCACATGTAGTTGCAAAACTAACTGATTTTTCCTTTCCTGGCTTCTCCATTCCCAGTTTCTCATGCTCTTCTGGAAACAAAATCCAGAATCTGTTGTTTCCCAGCCCAGCCTGTTGTGCAAGGTTCTCACCTTGTCTGCATACCTGTTGCTTCACTTACCCCTTCTGTGCCCCCTTTCTGGGCAGGATCATGATTTTATGCTTGGCATCTCCCGTTGTAACTCATTCTCAGAGTGCTTTGTATGCCTGTCAATTCTTCTTGCTCTGCAAAATTCTGCAGTCCTAGCAATGCTGACAGCTGACAAAGTGTCCTAGAGCACCTTCAACTGAGATAGAACTGACATCAGCATTTGGAAGGTAAAGCCTTGCAGCCTATTTTCTTGCATGTATTTTTGCAGATTCCTATATGTGTCCTGAGCACTCTTGAAATTACTTAGATCCTTCCAAGAAAGAGACAATCCTTAAACACTGATCCTTCAATTCCTTAGAATTCCTCTATAGTTGAAACAAAAAAAGTCGTAACAGTAAAGTGTCAAGTAAAGCAATTGAGAATAACCAAAAGGTAAATGCTTAGAGCAACTGAATCTCTTTCTCTCATTTGTGAGAGGAAGGGGTATTTTCTGTCTTGTTATTTATGTTACAGAAAAATCCCAGAAGTCACAGAAAGTGTCATTTTGGCCAAAATTAAAGCAAGCCAGGTCATATATTTTCCTAAGAAAAAAATAGTGCAGCTCAGAATATTTCAGTAAAGTGCTTATTTATTAACTCTTGTCCCCCAGGATAGCAGTTACTTGAGTTTATAAAAATTTGTTGTCATAATGTGTTTACATTACAATTGTACATATCTGGCAGCTTTTAGCCAAAGGCACTTCTAAGAAAGTGTCGACTAAGCAGGAACATGATTTAACTCTCTGCCCCTTGTCTTGTCAGAGCTGGCAGGTGTCTGATGGTTTTGCAAGCATTAAGGTGCTACTGAAGCCTTGGAGCAGGGTGAGGCTGTCCGCTAGGCTTCACCCACGCTAGGCAAGAATGTGGTTATCGCTTTGCTGTAGTGTGATGGGAGTGCTGGTACAACAGGATTAGTGAATGTCTTCCTTTGATGTCCAGGTCACTTTCTCAGTGCTTCTGCTGTAACAGATCAGGTGATGTATAAAGCAGCTACTGAAGTTGTTTAAGTCTGTGTAGTGCCCAGGGAGCAGCTTTTTTAGTATGAATTTACCTGCACTTGCAGAATGGTCAGACCTGTAAAAATGCATTGTTACCATGTACTTGTATTCACAGTGTCCACTGAGAGACCTGCAGCATTTTCCTTTTCTGTCTGTGTGGGAGCAGGACTGCTTTTCTCCCAGGGCCCATGTAAACTCTTTAATCATAAGCATACAGGAAGCTGTGAACAGAACTGAACATCTCTGATCCATGTACTCCATCATTAATACATTTTTGTATGAAAACATGTGTTAGGAGCAATGTAATTGTATTTAGATGTGTGGGTGATTTAGCAGATACTTTACATGTGCTCCTGGGTAGGTCATGCACAAATGTCTTCTGAAATGCTGTTTGCCTCCAGGAATAAATGGGACATGTGAACTGAGTAATTGCTTCCCAGCCATGCTGTCAGGCAGCACCCTCCTTAGACATGGAGACATGAGGCACACCTCTTTATCTCTGAGCACCCATCAACATCAACATGAATGCAAACAGGTGACACGTAAGCCTCTTGGCTGTGTACTAAAGAGGTGGTGCTAGAAAAATACGGCTATTGAAGTGCTGTCTCTGGTGTGCCCTAACTATTCCTTTAGCAGAGTTTGGGGTAAGTGGTATACTTTACTTTAAATTGACGTGCGTGAGGACTGTCTCAGATAAAGAGCATGTTTAGATTTCCTGCATTTTACACTGTGTGTGGCTGTACATATTTTTATTTGCAGCTCAATGCTTTTTTTTTTCCGCTTGTGTTTTCATTCATTCATCTCTTCACGCCTTCTTCCTTCTCCTCTCCATAAGCTCCGTAGCAGCAAAGGAGTTGCATGTTTTGTGCAAGGGCTGTTTGTTCAGAAAGCATATTCCATGTCCCTATACTGCACAGGGGAAATCCTGCATGCCAAGCCAATTTCCTTCATTTATTCAGGAACAACCCTGCCATAGTCTTGAATGTTTTATCACACAGTGGGGTTGTGATATTTGTGTTGTGGAGGCAAAAATATGAGCCTGTTAAAGCTGATGCCCATTAATGTGAAAGTACCTTGAACTACGAAATCCACTGAACAAGAGCAGCACTTGCTTTGCAGAGCATCTCTTCTTGGCAAGCTGTGATCTGGACATGCGTGTATGTGGAGGCTCCAGCGTGGCACTCGTACAGGCACAGCTTAAGTGCTGGCTGTGGGGGTCCTGTCAGCAGTGGGAAAGGCCAGTGGAGTTTTCCCAGCACTTGTTCATAGCCCCTGTCCATCAGCATGCTAGGCAAAGTGCAAAGCCAGAGCTGAAGGGGATTCAGGGAGCGGTTTACAAAAGGCAAAACCCTGGAAGGCCTGAAACTGTATCCATCAGTGAATTTTTTCAGCCAAGGAGTTCTTACTCTTAGAAGCAAGATTTGGGAATGATAATTCTAAAATGAATTCAGATTTTTTTTTTATTTTGGTGACCTGATGAATTCTAATTGTATAATCAATTTTCTCTGATTCTTCCTTTTTTATTTCCCACTTTCCTGATACATGAGGTATAAAAATGTGGAAGGAAAGACTGGAAGGCATGAAACTATAAAGCCTTTTAAAAAAAGCAAAGCTGGAAGGAAAAATGAAATGGGTTTTTAGTGAGAGGGCCATGACTCTTAAAAACTCCACAACAGTTTTTGCTATGAATATACTTTGCTGTGAATATATTCTTACTTCTGTTGTGTGGAGCTGGATGTGTCTGGGCGCTAGGACTGCAGGTCTCGGAAGCAGAGGGTGGAGATCACTTTTTAAATATTTGTACAGGGAGGAGGACAAGGCTTGAAACTGCTATGAAAATAGCTCTTTGCATGTCTTCCAGGATAGGTTAACTGTGCAGGGTTTCACAAGAACCACTCCTTGGAGATATTTGAATAATAGATTGACATTATGGGGTGCAGTGAAAGGTGTGTGCATCTGAAAAGCCTAAGGAGAAAATTTCCTTCTCAAGCAAATCCTTTAGAAGGCATTTTTATGCTCTTCCAGTGAAGGGCTCCTGGTCATCGAATCAGTCGTTTGCAAATGGTATTTGTTACCAACCATATGGAGAACTGAGGTTTAAGTGGTCTGAACGATGTAGCGTGTTTGTCCAAACAGATAGTCTACAAATCAGATAAGACACTGGGAATACCTTTAGGTTTTACTTCCCCAATGTCTAACCTTGACCTTTCTGTTTTAGCCAGAGCTTTCACCCAGCTCTGTCCAGTGGAAGGGTGCAAGTAAGAGCTCTAAGTAAGAGCTGTAGCGCCCTTTCTTCCTCCATAAGGTCTTGCACAGGGCGCAAGATAAATTAGCTTTCTTACAAAACAAATTAGCAGTGATGAGGTGACATTATCATTTGTGTCTCTTAATAAAAGATATGTTCTATATACTTAGAACTAGCTAGCAAAATACTGACAAGGCAAATACTTCTGTACAGATGGGATAGCATATTAAAAGACATGAAGCTACCTTGTCTTTGTATGATATGCTGGCCCTAAGACGTGTATTTAAGCCTTTTCAGGCAACAGTTAATTTAAGGGTATTGGAACTGAAAGAACATGTACTTGAATAGAGGGGGAGCTTACACAGCCCTTTCCCCTTGGAGAACATCTGAGGGCAAAAGAAAAGCCATATGAGAGATGGAAGTCTCCATCAAATACAGCCTTTAGTAAAAACCTCCTTGTTTGCTTTTTAAAGTATTTTTCCCTTCTAGTGCATTTCGATGAAAATACCCTTTGTAGAGCTACAAGGTAGACAACCCGATTTTACTTTTTTTTTTTTTTCTTTTTTCCTTCCCCAACAAGGAGGAGGACTTAAAAAATGAAGCAAAAGCCCCCAACCCCCTTTTTCTGGTATGTGTGAGTGTGTCTAATGGATCAGGGCTTTTAATTTCTTCTAAAAATGTTCTTATGTCAGTGTGTGGCTGCCTGTTCAACTTGCTTACTTGAATATGCTGCTCCTCCAGACCTGTGTAGTGGATGCAGGCCTGATGTTGTGGTGTATTTATGTCAAAAACTCCCTGGTAACTATAACTGTGGGGTTTTTTGTTTCAATCTTTTACTCTGTTGCAAAACTTTGTATTAAAACACAACAGTGAAAAGTGAATTAGCTGGCTGTGGCATGGTAGTGAGTGTGAACTCTGTCACCTAAGCCCCCTTTTCTGCAAGGTTTTACTGTCATTGAGGGCGTCATGTAAAATGTGCCTTGGCTGGGGAAGACTTCAAAACTGGAAATGGCAAAAACGTGTCAGATGGTTTCCACTGACTCTTCAGTTGGAGAGTAAATGGGTGTAAATCCGCTCGTTGTCTGCCTTTGATTGTGGGAAGTCCAGTCATGGCTAGGTCGAATAATCACAGCTCTGGCTCGTAACCAAGAGCAGCAGTAACATAAAGTTGGAGCTTTAAAGATAGTTATGGTTTTAGCTTAATGGCGAAGATTGACGCCCACATACTTGTGATACAGAGCTTGTTCCAAACCTCAAGCTGTGAGTTGACATTCAAGAAATGAGTTGGTGTTTTCCCATTGATGCAAACTACTGCAGCGTTTGACTTGAAATGAATAATTTTCTCTAGTTCAAGCTACAAATAGTTCCAAAAATACTTATTTACAGTTGAAACAGCAGATTTTACTCTTTTTTGTATTTTATTTCATCATCAAATATTATTTTTTGTATTTTTTATCTACTTCCCTCCTTCATAAGAGGCAATTTAATGCCAGTTTTATGTTGCTTTTAGAATGCTTATTTTAGGCTTATCTTTTCATGTTCATTTCTTTGAAAACAACATAAGGCAGCTCTCTACTGTTTGTTTTGGGGGAAGAGAGGCTCAGTAGCTACTCAACAGAAAAGTACTAGTGCACTTAAATAATCCTTTCTAGTATACATTAAATTTGCCAGTGATTTTTGTTATACATTCTAGCTGTTACTGCACTTTGGTCAGACTCTATGTAATATGGTTATTTTTTCAAAGGCACAAAAAGGATAGAGAGAAATTTCTTAAATGTGTATGGGCCACAGGAAAATGTGTGTGTTGTTTAATGGCAATTCAGTATCAGGATTTAGTTTAAATGGTTAACTAGCATCATGATAAAAACTTTTAAAACTTTGAAAATCGGTCCTCTAAACAAAACAAACCCCCACAAAAACAACAACAAAATGTTGCTTGGTTATTTTTCTTCCTGATATGAAAAACTTCTTCAAGACTGAAAAATAGCTATTAATAGAAAATTATTGTAATTTTTATTTAAATGTAGTGGGCAGCCTGGGAAAAAAATATTTTTTGCATATGTTAGTAATGTCACAGTGAATGTGAGGTCAGAATTGCACTGCTGGTGCATTTAAGTAGCTTTTGCCAGATTCCTGGCAGATTAAAAACACTCTGCAGTTCATGTTCCAGATACTTTGAATACTTTGATCTTGATTTTTCAGCCTTTCCTGATGAAGTTAAACTTGTGTTGCCTTCTCTTTGTAGTGAGAGAAATGCGATAAAATTAACTATGCATTTATTTCAGTCACAGCTGAATTTGATACTGATAATTGGCATAATTGAGAGTTTAAGGTGAAACCAGTGTAAAAGAGTACAGAACTGGTCCCACTGCTGGATACTTTGTGGTTCAAATAATGATTTGTATTTTAAACATTTGCTGAAAGAAACCTTGGCAGAGTTGTTTACTAACTAAACCTTTTTGCTTTGCTTTCTAAGGTGTCTTCTGAATTTTCACTATGTCTGATGGGGACTATGATTACCTCATAAAATTTCTAGCACTTGGTGATTCTGGAGTAGGAAAGACCAGCCTTCTTTACCAATATACGGATGGCAAATTTAACTCCAAATTTATCACAACGGTGGGCATTGACTTTCGGGAAAAGAGAGTGGTGAGTTTTCACAAACCATGTGCTGCTTTAAAATGGTATCTGTCTTGGTGGTGGCTAGAATCTGTTTTTAAAAAAATCTAACGTGCCAATCCTTATGTGTAGGCATGCAGTCAGTAGTTACTGTGTACTTACTCTTGTGATAAGGAAATTATCTCATTTTACTTGGTTATTTTTGTCATTGTGGGTTGTGCCTCCCCCATTTCCCCCAAAGCTTAAGAAGAGCCGATTGTAAGCAACCACTCATAGTGCTCAGCAAGTGTTGACAAGTGTATCTACTCTGATAATTGTGCACATAGTACCTGGAGTAGCACTTTTTTTTTTTTTTTGTTGAACTCCCTTTGTGAGGAAGGATTGGACTGTAGTAAAAATGTTTTTGCTGTTTGGGTACTGAAATGGCTAGTGAACAAAGACTGCAATGTTATTTTAAAACATGTGAATGAAATGGGATAGCGTGATACATGGAGCTGATCTGGCTTCCTAAACAGTTACCACTACCAGAGAAGAATTGTGAAAAATAAGGTAGTTTAACCCCTGAATTGTTATTAAACAAACCTACTTTTGATATGAAGCTGAGCACTGCGTTATGATAACCAATTGGATCCTGGTCCTTACTGCACGGAAAAATTGAGTTGGCACAAGTTTTTTTTTCATTCTTATGTAGAAGCCTTTCAGTGTAGTCTGATGATTTTCCAAGTGTCCAGAAATCTGAATGGTGTAATGGGCATTGTGCAGACTGGCTTTTGATGGGTGACATGCAGCACAGTAGTAGAAAGAGTAAATATATCTTAATGAAATGTGAAACTGGTCTCTTTAACAAGTTAGTATTCCTTATGTGAGACAGTAAACATGGTGGGTTTACTTGATCAGCCTATTTGATAACTCAGGATAAGATTTAGGTTTCACAACCTGAATAATATAATCCATAAATTCAGCAAGTTTATGTGTCTCTAAAGATATGTTTGTAACTCTGGTGATCTTGGGTACAATGACAGTTGAAAGTAAAGAAGGCCACCTAACATGAAGTGTTCTAAACAGTAAATTAATCTATTTTTAATCTTTCCAAAGCTGAGATGGCCTTATTTATATGTTCATGCTGAGTAAACTCTTCAGCTTTTATTATTACCATCCAATTTCTGCTTTTAAGCTATGATATAAGATCTACCCTCAGCTCTTTCTCAGAAGTCTTTTGGCAGCTGAGATGTCATTATCTTTATGAGTATATTCTGTTTGCTAATGAGGTTCTGTTAGTGGTACAAATATATTGCCAGATTGCATGATACAATTGTTGCTTTCCTATAATTACATTTTAATTTGAACACCATACGAGATAATAGCAAAAAAATAGAAAATCAAAATACTAAAATTAAGCTTGCCTAATGTAACGTAATGGCTGCTTTAAATATCTGTTTGGGGTCCATAGTCTATTGGATACTGTTTGGGTTTTTTACCCTTATTTTTAAATATTCAATTGCATGCAAAATTAAAATGCAATTTATATTACTTTTGTCTTATAAAGCAGAGAGATTGAGTTGTGGTTGAGATCTTTGCATTGGCAATGCCAGTTTTGCTGCATTTAATGACTTTAAATGTCAGTTATTTTGTGTTCTATAGAGGCTGGACTGCTAGCACTCAGTCTTGCAAATTTACCTTTTACAGGTGTATAGACCAAATGGGCCAGATGGCATTGGTGGCAGAGGACAGAGGATACATCTGCAGCTCTGGGATACTGCAGGGCAGGAAAGGTATGTTTCAACCCCCCCACACCTAGCAAGTAAAGCAGTTGTCATCAAGCTAGATGAAAATGGAATTGAGTACGTGAATTCTTGTTATTGATTGTTATAATTTAATTATATGAATCAATAGGAAAGTGTGCTTACTTTAATTTTAACAGTGATGGAAAGTTTCCTATGAATACCCATTAATTTAAAACTGTAATAGTTGCTTTTTGTCTTCTGGAAACTTTCAGTTTATTTTTTCATGGCCAATGCATATAGATGTTTCTAAAGCTTTTCTGTTTTCAGTTTTCCTTAAATTTCTGTAAATATGTTGAGGTCTTGGGAAAGTCAGAGAAGTGAAATCACCTCAAAAGATTATTTTCTATCTGTCTATCAAAAGACTAGCACCCTAGTGGTTGATAGCCTTAAAATCAAGAACTGATGTGCATAGGGTACAAATTTCTGTTCAAAGTTTGAATTTCATTCTTCTTTTAATTTCTGAATCTTGATCAAGTCATGCTTTATAGTAGAAGACTTTATCTAAAGCTCTTGCGCTCAAGTGAAACGTCTCTCACTTCCTTAGGCCTTGAGTAGGCCATAGTAATGTTAGCAATTCTTCTTATCCAGTCCCTACATCAGCAAAACAATATGGTGAATATTTCATTCTAGTTAATTCCGTATTAAATTCCCTCAGTTTTATGACTGTATGCAATTATATTTTCAAAGTAAACTGTCAGATGAGCCAACTAATTTCACTTTGCTTGGTCTAGGTTTCGTAGCTTGACAACGGCTTTCTTCAGAGATGCCATGGGGTTTCTTCTACTCTTTGATCTGACAAATGAGCAAAGCTTTCTGAATGTCAGGAACTGGATAAGTATGGCATTTATTTTTTCTTTTTCCATTGCACCAGTGGGGAGGGGGCTAAGTTTGTAAATATGGAGTCTCACTGAGAAGCAGAACTGAAAATACTGTGTTTTTTATAGCTTTCTCAGTAAAAGAAAGTAAATGTTGCATTCAAAATTGTAATAGTTGCTAGTGGTAGCTTCTAGTGATTACCTGAAATTCAGCTTTGCCTGTTGAACCTGAATCTTAACCTATATAAAAGCAAGCTGAGAGAACATCATATCCCTGGCTCTGGTGGTATTGAGTAATTCAAGTGTGTGGAAAGCCTATGCAAAACTCCATTTTGAGTCACCTGAAGCTCTGTCAGCAGAACTTAATGGCAGGCAAATGTTACTAGGCTGGTGTATCTAGGGGAAGGAGTTCCCAAACAGCATCATCCATCAGGAGAAGGAAGTATATCCTTTCCTCACAGCTCACTGAAGATACCTGGTGAGCGTAACTTCTTAAGCTACAAATACACATCTTCTGTGTTAGCTTTGTCAGTCTTCTGCTTCCCTGGCTTGTTCCCTGGGTACGTGATATTGGATGTCCACCTGTTCTCTGCCTTCTTGGTGCAATAGCAGAAGTCCCGTGAGATAACAGAGAACATAGTTTTGTGTCTTTCAAAGAGTCGTTTTCCTGAAGGACTTCATGTCCCTGAAATGTGGTAGTGTTCTTAGTGAGCTTTATGTGTGACAGTAATTTGTGACCCCTATTCATGTTGTTGCTGTTAGGTCAGCTACAAATGCATGCGTATTGTGAAAACCCTGACATTGTATTATGTGGAAACAAGAGTGATCTGGACGACCAAAGAATGGTGAAAGAAGAAGAGGCTAAGGAACTTGCAGAAAAATACGGGTAACTCACCCCTTCCAGTTATTGTTGTGTTTAAAGCAGAATGAAATGTTTTCTGTAAACTGAAAGGTTATTGTGAGAATAAGCATTTTAGAATGCTTAACTGGCTAGTATATCTTTTTTTTTTTCTGTCAGAGATTAATGATTTTTGCATTGCCTAAAAATTCACACTTAGTATTGCAATAAT
Organism: Antrostomus carolinensis; assembly: GCF_000700745.2. Classification (NCBI taxonomy): domain Eukaryota; kingdom Metazoa; phylum Chordata; class Aves; order Caprimulgiformes; family Caprimulgidae; genus Antrostomus; species Antrostomus carolinensis. Next base: position 27,960 of record NW_010315811.1, read on the forward strand.
CTTATACTGGAGATTGGTTAGTCTTCTTTCCTTGGCAGTAAACAAAGTAAATTTTCACAAGCATTCTGGAAAAGAAATAGCATTTAGCTGGAGAGATGGATGAATGATGGGGGTTTGATATTTTGCTCTTGCCTGTGCTGAGGCTTTCTGTGGGGCACAGAAAGCCCAGGTCTCTTACAAAGTGAAATCCAAAAGAGTGTTTGGTGAGGTGATGAGTGTTACGTCAGATTTTAGGGAAAACAAAAATAATACCAAGCAAGGATATCCTGATTTACAAGCTGAATCACTTTACAAAAGTTTGTTGTAGGGTAGCTGTTGTCTCTGGCATGGCCATGGAAACATGCAACCTCAGTTTCTTTGAGAGTCTCAGGACCCATTCACCAGTGTTCAGAGTGATTACAGAATGCTGGTTTCCCACGAAAGAGC
>NW_010315811.1:28407-37113 GCF_000700745.2 Antrostomus carolinensis
TCCCTCTCCATTCGATCTTCCCTCAACAGTTCAAGCAATTTTGTTAGGAGTGTATCTTAGGTAAATTTTAGCCTCGAAGGGGTCAACCATGTTTTCTTGCAGGCATCTGCACTCTCAGAGACTCCCAGGGAGTCTGAGAACTGAGTCAGACCAGCAGGAAGACAGGGTAGCCTTGCCCTTCCCCTAGAGGCACAGGTCATGTGTCCCTAAAGGAACTATGTGAAACCTTTGTTTCTATCAGATACTGATTTATCTCACAGTACTCTTATACCCCCTTAACTCTTCATGAATCTCGCCACTGGATTACGTTTGCATTTCAGTGTGGATCAGAAGTGCACTGTTGAAGCAAATCATCTGATCCATTTATTGTGGTTTGGTTCACATAGTGGAGCAGCTTTCTAGCATGTGAACTGGATTCTTTAGTGGTTGAAAACTAAACTAGATTATGTGCTCCAACCAGGAATCTGTGCTCAGTTCGGAGGAATAGATGAGAGCTGGTCCAAAGTAAAGCCTACAAATCATGTATGGTGTGAACACTAGGTCCTCGGTGCCAACTGCCTTGTTCTGCAGGTCTGTTCCTGTTGTGCCATGTTATTTCCTATCTTGTAGTGACAAATTAGCTTTCCTTGACCTTGAAGAATCATTGAAGGCAAATCAGAAGCAATCTGTCTATTAGAGACAAATGGGTTTAGTGCAATATTATCTTTTTACTTTTTCCTTCTTCTTTGAAAATGCTTGTTTGAAGTTCATGACACACAGACACTTTGAAGTTCATGTGGTACTTTAACCAGCTGCTTCTGAAGGAGCAAAAATTTTAAAACAGCACCATATGGCATGTGGCCATTCCTTAAAGATCTGAAAGAGGTCTCTTTGCATGTGACTTCTGGAAATAATTTACGAAATGTTTATCTCTGTGGCTGAAAATGCCAACTTAATTTAGGAATAAGGATCTAAAAGTCAAAGTTATAGATCACATTTAGTCTGTAGGCAGTTAGAAATTCTCTGCCCTGGAGAGATGAGACAGGATAGCTGCTAGGAGCCCCTTACTCCTGAGGGGAAGCAAGACAAATCCTGCTGTAGCAAACAGTCTTCTGGTAACAAAAGTGTGAGTGAATATCCAATTTCTGTGGAAAGGCTTTATACTGGTAAATGATGTATTTTGAAAATGGTTGCAGGAGTCCTGCACACTGAGACAGTCATAGAACGTTTCTGACCACTCACTGAATCTTGCAAATTAAGTAAGAAATACTTAAAATTATTAAGTGATTATATCAATCAGTTGGGGAGCAACACTAATGTAGCACTGCCCTGTGGGGAGCACTGAGCGCAGAAGGTCAAAGCCTACAAACCTGACATTGAAACATCCTGACCCACAATGATAATGAAAACTGTCAGTGTATTTTCATTAGCAAGGTGCCCAGAAACTTTTGTTAACAAAGACATAAGTGGTCTGAGCACTGAGCCTTTATTTATTTATTTATTTATTTAAATTAATTTGTAGTGGAGGTGTCAACAGAAGTCTTAACAGTCACTTTTTGTAGTGATAAGATTACCATGGTAGGAGTCTTCACTGCCTGCCAGCACAGGAACATCCATACTAGCATTCCCTCTCTTGCAATGACTCCCTGGCTGATGCAGATAGAAATCAGTAAGGAGAACTGGTGCACATAAGGCCCTATAAATATTGTATCTCTTGTGGGGAATGGAGCTGAAAAAAAAAACCTTATTAAGGAGCATGACATGGTTATGACTGACTAGTGCCTCTGTAAATTGTGGACTCCATGATGTAAATTAAAGCTTATCCTTCTGCCCTACCTACAGAGTCAGCCATTTAATTAATTTCTCTTGCATTTCAGACCACTGAGCACTTAGTGTCATTCTGCCATGGAATAGCAGTAACAGCATTTGTGTGATTTCTAAGTACATGGCAGTAATCATGTATTGTTTTTCTCTCCTATGAATATAAACTGTGTGATACAAGTTTGTGGTTTTTGTCTTCTGCAGAATACCGTATTTTGAAACCAGTGCAGCTAATGGGAATAATGTAAGCAAAGCCATCGAAACTCTGCTTGACCTCATTATGAAGCGCATGGAACGGTGTGTGGATAAATCCTGGATCCCAGAAGGGGTCGTGCGCTCCAACGGGCACAGCTCTACAGAACAACTAAATGAGGAGCAAGAAAAAGGCAAATGCAGCTGTTAACTTGGTTGCAATTAAGTTTAATGTATATGCTAAAGTATAGTACAGTTGCAGCTTAACTGTTTAACTTATGGACAAATCACACTGTGTAGTTAATTAATGAGCTATATTAATACTTGATACTAATTTTTGTTTGTTTCCTCTCAAACAACACTGACCGTTGCTTGCAAGGTATGCAGTTTGTGATGGGACAGAGGTTTAATTTGGTGTAGCACTGGATATTCCTCCAATTCTCTACTTTGGAGGGAAGGGAGGGAGAGGAATTTTCATTACCAAATTTAGAAACATCTCTCTGTGTGGGCAGTGAGAAAGGGTAGGCTTCTGAATTGCCCTTTGAAGGCTCTGTTAACTACACAGACTGGGCATTTAGATATTTTGGCAGCTCTTAGACTCTACTAACAGCAAGCTTACCAACGTGGTTCTTGGTTTTGAACAGAAACATTTAATCAATCAATAACAATCTTAAGGAGCAAATCCTGTGTTTTCCACAGAAGACTGCGAGTAGCTTTTCCTTGCTCTCTCAAACCATCATTTTTTTGTGATGAAAACCAAAAGAAAGCTGTTCTATGTAGAATAAAAAAAGTCAGAGAAACACAGGGGTGCATATGTAGAGCACTTCAGGTATGCCATAGAATTGAACATGTAAACTACAACTGTACTATATAAAATAAATCCAACACAGCCTATGAGACCTCCTGACATAATTTGAATTCTAGGACATGCATATACATATATTCATATATAAATGGCATAACTGTACATCTGTTGTTATGTTTCTTTTATATTACTGCTCATGTTTTATCAGGAATATAGGGCAACCTAGACATCAGCAAAATTTCATCAGAGCTAGTGCTTTGCACTGAATTTGTTTTATCAAACACAGATTTGGAATGTTTCTTCAAATTTGGATTTAAAAATGAATGATGATTGTCTTCTGGTGAGATGCAGCTAAAATACTAGTTCTGTCTAGATCAGTGTTTCTATAAATTTGTAATGCTTATTTTATTCTGCCAGCCTTTGTGTCCTGTACATCTTGGTTATCGTATATTCATTTATGGCTTATTCATTTCCTTTAGGGTGTATTTAAAAAAAGAATGGAGTTGCTTTTCTTCCCCACCCCAGATCACATAAATGTCAATTTTGGTTTCAGTGGATCATGTTACTCTTCGATAATTTTTATTTATTCATACAACCTAAGGAATAATCAGTATTTTTTAGGGCTTTTTTCCAGACTGATTTATAAAATGTGCCTACCAAACTGTTTTCTACCCTGGCAGAGGTTGTATAACTGTAAAGTATTGCCAATTAAAGTCATAACATGCCAAATTGAGTCTTGTTACAGACTTTCCACAGCAGTTTGTTTACAAAACTCCAAAGCTATTACTTCTTTGGAAATTATATATTTATTTATTTAAATATTCTAACTGCTGCAATTGCAGGCAAACCTTGATACCAGTTGTGAACATGAACTGCAGCATAACAAATTTTTGAAGGACCAAAAATGTTTCTAGAATAGAAGCTAATTAAAAAATAAAAAAGTATGTTTGATATAGCCTCTGGGTATATTAATAATACAAGAATAAGTGTTAAAACTTGGTTCTTAAGATATTTTATGAAGTAATGCATTGTTCTTTAACAAACACAGCATGTAAATATTAGATTTTTATCACAGCCTACACAGAATATTTTAAAAGTGCAATATAATTTGACTGCTCTGGAGCTAGGACAGAGATTAAAGCAATTTATATCAAATAAATATAGGGATTCTTTTTCATTACACAATACCGAGATTCGAAAATGCTTGTGGAGCAGTTACTGTTCTTTAACTCAAAGTGCCTTTTGAAGTTACCATCATGTTTCTGACCAGCAGAGTATCAAACTCTACTGTAGGACACAACACATTTCAATGTACTTCAGTGTCTGCATTTCTGTTAATGTAACTCCCTGCTTCTCAGAGGGTTGCAGTGGAACTTTGTCATGCATTAACTTCAATAGAAATTTTTGAGCTTATAGCTCCATCCAGTTCCTGAAAACAGTAAGGATTATTGCAACCAACTACTGAGCTAAATGACTACTGAAATGGTGTAAACATATTTTCTTTTAAATACTTATGTTTAGATTGGATATTAAATACTGAATACTGAAACTGTCATATTTTTGCCATGCATATTATATGTATTTACTGTATAAAGAGAGTCTACATAAAATTGCTTTGATGTCAGCCTTTGAAATGTGCCATAAGATTTATCTGTTTGAATTTTTCTGTGACAAAACTTTTGTTCCATTTTTAGCTCTCATGAGAAAAATAGTAAATGTTTCTTGACAGTGAATTACACTGTTCTTACTAGTCTAGCACTGGTTTTAAAAAACAAGCAAAGAAAGGAGGATTCTCATGTGATGGGAAACTTATTTCAAGAAAAGTTGCTTCTATCCAATGTCAGATGAAAATGTTGATCTGTAATGGAACAAAGTTTTGGAAAGGATTTCCATGATGATGTTTTTGTCCCAGGATTTCTTATTAATATAAAATAGTTAAACATTCCTGATCTGAACCTTGTCAGCATTTGTTGAACTGAATTGTAACATTTCCTGTTGTCTCAGTTCAGAATCAGTCTGTGTCCTTCTGCATTGTCTCTATGCGTTGTGTTTTGTTTTGTTTTAGTTCAAATGTGTCTTAAGTTCTCTTCTGCAGCCCAGGTACGTATTGATGTTACCCTCTGGCACTGACAGACCAGTTCAATGTGGGGCTGATGCATCCTGGGTGATGCCAGAAGGAGTTCAAACCCAGAGGAAAATAGAGGCAACACTTCTGTATTCATAAGACATTCAGAAAGCTGCTAAATGTGAGCATGTAGCATGTTCAGAGCAAAGGGAATCAATCAGGCAATGCATTTTGTAAAATCTACTGCTTCTACAAAGGAAAGGAGCCTGATTTTTCAGAACAGCTGCTTCCAGCGAGAGCAGTGTAGATTACCGGGGCAGTTATGATATGCTGGAGGGCACAGCTCCTGTTCAGAGGTTCCTTGACAGGCAAGAGAAATGAGCTGAACTGAATCTCCTTAAGTTTAGCAAGGGCAAGTGTGACTGGGTATTCTGTCTGAGTTGGAATAACCCATACAGCAATACTGGCTGAAAAAATACTTTGCAGAAGAGGATGGGCATCCTGTTCAAAAGCAGGTTGACCAGGAGCCAGAAGCCTGCCCCTGTGGCAGCGAAGGCCAGCTGCATCTGGGGCTGCATTAGTAGCCAGCAGGTTGAGGAAGTAAGTCTTGCCCTTACATTCAGTAATTAAAAGACTGCATCTGGAGTTTTTGTGTCCTGTTTTGGACAACCCAGTAGAAGAAAGACATTGACACTCTGGAGTGAGTCCAGCAGATGCCACCAAGCTTAGGGGACTGGAGCATAAGGGGTAGGAGGAGAGAGAACGGGGTTTGCTTAGGTTCAAGAAGAAAAAGCTAAGGGAGACCTTTCTGCTGTCTTGAACTATGTAATGGGAGGGTACACAGAACATGGAGCCAGACACTTCCCAGAGTGCACATAGGACAGGAAAGAGGCAACAGAGAAAGATTAGTGTATAGAAAATTCTGATCAGACTTCAGGAAAACACTGAATGCTGTCACCATACAAATAGCCAGAAATTGGAAAAGGAGCTGAGGAAGGTTATGGAACCTCCATCCTTGAAGACACTAAAAAATGAACTGGATGTGACCCTGAGCCACATGGTGTAATCTGTCCTGCTTTGAGCAGTACTTTGGACTAGGTGACCTCCAGAAGTGTCTTCCAACCAACATGATAATATGCTCTGTGAACCGCATCCTTCAAGTGCACGTGCCTGACTGTTGTCAGTTCTTCGATCTGACTGTATATGACAGTTTATATGAACTGTATATCGCAGTTCTTCTATTAGGAAACTTGGACAAGTATGTAAATAATTGCAGACCAGAGCTTTGTTTTGAGTTTAGGGAATTGAGTTGAGATGTTTGGTGAAACAATTCCTGCTCTGGTAATCTGTGTTGAAAATCAAACAAATAAGCCACTCAGTTTGCTGCAAAACTTTTTCTTCCAGCAAGGCTGTTTTTCAGCTGGATACCTAATTCTGTCTGTGAATAACTTGTTAATGGAGTAGAAGTACATATTCTTTTTTGAGAATTAATCTGGATTCTGTCTCCAGCAACCTTCAATCTATATTGCCTTTTAGATCAGGAATAAGCACTTCAAATCCACAACATAATGGCTTGTACTTGAAAAGGAGATTAGTGCCTTGATATGAAAAAAGGAGGAGGAAGAGAGAAATCCAATTGTAAATGCTTGTAGTATCACTGTGCTCTCACATCCCATCTGTCTGCTGGAGGCGTTGGTGACAGTCTGCAATCCACAGCATTTAAATTGTAGAAGCCACCAAAGACTTCACAATACAGTATTCTGCCAGGAAAAAGCTGTCTTCAGTGAAATAAATACAGCCCATGGGTAGAAAAAGTTGCATGGACAAGAAACTTAAGTAATCAAACTGAAGGATTGCAATTGCACATGCCAAAACACAGCAGCCCTAGACCTAAACAAACTTGTTTACTATTTGGTTTTGCCTCTAGTTGTAAACTTGGTGTCTTCATAGCTTCCTTCATAAAACTGCTCTGTGTATGTGTCGCTACTATTTCCTCTTATCAGCTGGGCTGCCATCTTCTGTCACAGCCACAGGGCCTTCCCTCCAGCATGCAGCATGAGACTAATATTCTGCACAGTCCTATCTTGCTCTGTGTCTGAGTCAGTTCAGAGCTGTTGTTCCTTAGGGCTGGGGGTGAGTACTAGTCACCAGTCATATGCTCTAATCTGCATCTCCTGCAGTAGGATGTGGCCGAGGTCTGGTTTTCAAAAAGACTGGAGACAAGTTCTGTGCTGATAAGGTTAGTGACTCTACTGCGCTAAAGCATTTTTTTTTCTTCCTTTCATCGGTCTTAATATAGCCCCAGGCTTGACTGCCTTTTTTGTTGTTCTAGAAACCAGAAAGCAAAACCTACTCTAAAGGCACATGCAACTCAACACGTGAATTTTTCACCAAATACTCAGTTCATTTCTTTTAAATGGAGAAACAGGAATGCTGGTAGTAAAGCCTTACGTGTTGAGGAAGATTTCAGACTCTCAGCTGGGATGGCATCCCAAGATTGATGAACGGCGAGAAGACCCTGTTCAAGTCCAGACACTTTAGGAAGGTACAGGGCCTAGCTTTAGGTCCTTTCACAATAGATCAGTAACTCGGTAGGAGGGGGAACAGGACTAATAGGTTCCTTAGAGTAACATGTGCAGAGCCGTTGGTTTTAGGCAGTACTTCAAATTTTGCTTTGATGTTAATTTCCCTGTAGAACGCTTGGGTCTTACAAATATGGAAGTGGAGCAGAAAGTGATTTGCCTGAGTTCTGGAGTAAATCAACTGTAGATTTGAAAATCTATGTCTGACTCCTTTTCCTTTCCTTGGGTCACTGTCTCTATCCTTATGTTAATACTGAGCCATTTCAGCTTCATTCATTTTTCACACTTCAAACAAAATTTTGCATTTATAGTGAGAAGCCAGAGGTGATCAAATGCAAGGTAATCATAAAATCTCTTCATTTGTATTTAACTTCCATACTGAGGTATGAATGTATGTTTCATGGAAGTGGAGAGTTATTTGGGAAAGAGAAAAGTCAGCTTACTTTTGAAGATGCAGTATTGTCTAATAGTTCATCCCAACTGCATTTCTGTGTATGGGGTTTTTTTTGCACATCCCCTCCCCCCCCCTTTTTTTTTTAAATACTTCCATGATTATTAATACTTTCAGGAACAGGATTCTCTGGTAAAATCAAAGAACGGCCCATGCTCTTACTAGAATGGATTACAGTTAGCATGCATGTGGCTGATAGGTGTATCTGGTGAGTGAATGCAGTGGATTTGTGGTTTTTGGCATATTACTGCTTTTGTAGATACTCTTCTCGCCCTTTTCCCCCTCCAGTAACCTGCTCGTGTAAAGATTTAGAAATTGTGGCTCCAGTCAGCCAACAAACAGCAATGAGAACTTCCACACAAACTATAGTCTTGGCATTGTTCACGTGGTGGCCTTGTGGCCCAGTTCCCATTTTTGGAGCAATAATATCTTCTACACTCTATATATGACTGATCTGTTTTATTTTTATTAAGAGATCTTGCTAAGCCATAATAAGTTTCATGGTCCTCCTTGTATTTCATGATGGTTGAGGCCTGCCAAAGAGATGAAGACCTATTTGAACAGCATACGCTACTCTGCTACTGAGGAGTTAAAACCAAACTAAAATCCTCGAATTAAGAAATAACCCATTCTTCCAGAATTGCTTTTCTTGGGAGGGAATGTGCTATGCTCGTTGTGGTGAGGTGAGGGGCCAGTCCTCTGTTGTTCTGTAGAAGGGTTTATGTCCAACAGGCGCCGTCTTCCCTATTCTGTCTGGCAGAGCCGGCATCAGGAACTGGCTGTGCCCGGCCTCTCCAGCCACGCTCAGGAA
>NW_010315812.1:0-15955 GCF_000700745.2 Antrostomus carolinensis
AGCGCTCTGAGGGCTGCTGTGGGGAACATTATCTCCACCCCAGCCAGACCCAACACACCGTCTCTGAACCTGAGACAGCAGCAGTAGCTGTGCACCAAGGGAAGGGTGCTTGCACCCTAAAACATTGGCACTGAACAACAAGCTGAGAGGCTGGTGAATGGTCAGGGGATATGGGGCATCCAATCAAGCTGCAAAGTCTGCTCTTTTACTGGTCTTTTTCTCCTTAAAATGACTTTTTTTGTTTTGAAGGTGGAAGACGAGACAGCTGAAGCTACTGAAACTGATGCTGAAGGTATAATATATAGCAGTATAATGTGAAATTAGGAAGAACTAAGGCAGGCAGTGCCATGCCTGGTGTGGGGAAAATCCAGTTTCTCCCTCCCCACTCTCGCTGTCTGGAAGCGGGCAGTTGAGCTTTCTGCAGTGTGGGCCTGTGTGGGCAAGTGGGGCTTTTCACTGGCTTAAAGCATCCCATGGGCACAGTGCGATGGCAATGTTGTCATCAGCTGGAGCCAGCTCTGAAAGGCTGCTGCTTATACACTGCTTAGTGTACTTGATGAAGCAACCTCTGGCATGAAATAAGAGTTTCTCCTTCAGCTGAAGAATGTAGAGGGGATAAAAAGTATTTTCTCTTCCACTTTGCTCCATTTGGGAAATAACTGGTGGCATAAAATGTATTTTAATATAAATTTTTAGGAGGTGATGGGTTGGTAATGAAACTTAGGTGGTGTGAGCTCCCATCGCAACCTGAGTGAGCAAAGACAGGTCTTGGCATAACTCCACCCAAGGGAGTGATCTGAGCCCTGGTACAGGCTGGAGAAGTCACTGCCCACGCAGCCCTGCAGAGCACCCCAATCTTGCAGCGATGCTAGAACAGTGCATGGTAGGATGCTCATCACCGCTGCTACCAACACCCGTGAGCGGTGGGTGGCAACAAAAACCCCAGCACCTCTGCATTTCCTTGCCCTGACCCAACCGTCCCATCTCAAACCGTTCTGTGTTTTATTGCAGCTTCAGATGCCTTGTCCTTTGCTTGAAGCACCTAGGCACCTAGCAGCATGTCCAAGCGTGCCCGAGACGTCGAGCTAGATCAGCTGGTGCATGACAAGCCGCTTGATGGCAGGGACGCCTCCCTTCCTGGCCGCGGCACGCTAGAGCAGCTCCCCAATGTCCCCAGCTACCGAGCCACCACTGCCTCCCGCATCCCCATCCTTGTCACCAGCATCCCAAAGGCTGGAGTGGTCAACCCCAATTTTTGCAATGAGGAGCAATCCCCACTAGGTATTAGAGACATTGGTTTTGATGATGGGCTTGCGTAGCTTGAGGAGGCCAAGGGGTTACTCCTGGAGTAGTCGCTTTTTGTTGTTTTTTTTGGGAAAAAAACAAACCAACACAAAACAAACCAAAAAAACCCAACAAACAGCACAGAGACTGAGGCACAAAATCAATGTTTTTTTCTGCTCCTGCCTCATCACTCTGTGCCTTTCTAACTAGTCCCTAGACAGTGTTTGCAAATATCTGTAAACTATACACTGTATATTTTGACCTGCTTGGCCAGAAACTCTCCCAAAGGGCCCGCAGGCAGAGGGTTAAATATCCACTGCACACACAGTTTTCTCTTTAGCGTTCGTGCAACCTGCTCATATCGAGAGGGCAATAAATGGAGGTTGCTGTTCAACCTTTCAACCCAGAAGTACAAATTACGTTCCCGTAGCTTTGCTTTGCTTTGTTTTTAAGCAGCAAGCCAAATTCTGCTACTTTTCCTTACACACAATGGAGTTTTCACTTTGTAACCGAGACAGGTTTTTCTTGGTGATTTGATCAAGCCACTCTCTGATCCACTGGTCCCATGTCAGCGTGGGACAGGAGGGGCTGCACAGAGTCTTTCAGACGTATGAAAACCGCCCTTAGAATAAAACCTGCAGGAACTCATTGCATTTTGTTATATAGCTAAGAAAAGGGATGACACTTCACAGCCCGGCCAGCTGCGGCGTTTAGTCAAAATAATTCCAGCCCCATTTCTCCCTTGGGCAGTTGGAATCTCTCCTTACCCACTATAAATATCCAGCCTTCCTGCTTCTAATCTTGCTTGTGGCAAGAAGCCATTATTACCTCTGCAAAAGGGAGAGGCCATAAGTTCTATTTAAATAAAATAGATGCCCCCTCCCTGGAAGTGTTCTCGGCCAGGTTGGATGAGGCTTTGAGCAACCTGGTCTAGTGGAAGGTGTCCCTGCTGATGGCAGGGGGGTTGGGACTGGATGAGGTTTAAGGTCCCTTCCAATCCAAACTAGTCTGGGATTCTACGATTCTATGATTATTCTGCATGGAAAGCAAACGCTTGTGTGATTTGGAGCTTGCATGATCCATATGATTATGTACAGAAGATCCAGGAGATTTTCTAAACCGTGGAAGGCAGCCTTGCAGCTGGAAATCCTGGGTTCCTGCATAACACCTGCAGTTGATAATCCTCATCTCCATCATTTTCTGAACCACAGGGACCCCACGCTCGCACGGAGTCGTTGTAATCACTGCAAGCTGGGAAAGCAGAAAGAAGCAGGTGGCACTTCTTCCAGTGTTAAAAACTGGGCAAAAAAAAGAGAAAGAAATGTTCCAAACTGTTAGGAGAAAGGCAATGGGGCTTGGGAATTCATCCTGGCTGCAGGCTGGGCCCTTCGCCCCTCTCACCTGCAATTATTGTCCTTCTCCATGGGCCAGGTAATTACCCCATCGTGGACATCAAGGACGTGGATGGTGGAGATGATGCTGTGGAGGATGACAGTACCCACTTACCAGTCCCCACCACTGGCGCTCCCAACACGCTGGCAGTGCCCGGCACGGTGCCAGCATCCCCCAGGTATGGCTCTGCCTAGGTATGGTCCCCAGCTCCTGGGAATCTCACCCCCCTGACAGTGTGAGTACAGGCAAATTTATTCAACCTTATGGATCCCCCTGTTTCTGGCAGGTCTGGACACTGAGCCGGGGTGATGTGTGTGCAGTGGGTGTCACACCCGTGCCATGTAGGGGAGGCAGAAAAAGCCTTGCCTCTTGTTTGCATTTTTTAAATTAAATGGTTAAATTTTGTTTAAAGCTTTTAGGGGCCAGGGGCAGCCCTGTCTGTGTGTCCTCCTGGAGATGGGCTTGATCCCCTTGTCATGGTCATATCTTATTTGTCTGTTGACACATATGTCTGTGCTCCCAAATTCGGAGCGCAGGGGGTCTGTGTGCTGGATATGGACCTTCACCATGAAAAACAACAATTTTCTTCTTGGATTTTTGCTGGAAGGGTTTGCAGCATCTTCCCCCTGGCTTTGTGCCTTCAGAACAAGGATGCTCAGAGAGGGGGAGGATTAAAATTGAGGCTGGAGGAAGCCAAGGTTTTTTGGCTGGACATCCTCTGCGGCTGGAATGTATCGAAGGACCAACTGTTTTATAGGGAATTATCATGCAGGTTCCTTTTTTCCATGAATGACTGAGAAACTGCTAGACCTGCCAGGGTCTGGACTTAGGGTTGCACATACATGATCTTCTCCATGGGACTTAATGTAACATCCCAGGTTACCGCTGAGCTCTTCACTCACCAGTTTCCAAAATTCACTGAAGTTTGCATTGCTTTTTGGGTAGCTCCTGCTCCTTCTCATGTCTGCATCTACTGGGAACACAGATGAACTACAGGCACTGCAGAAGATCCAGGGATGTTTCATGTGCCTCTGGAACTGCAGCCTTCCTGGGGATGTTTATCTCCTTTTACATCTTTCCAAGGGCTTCTATTAATGTGAAGCAAAAAGAGACATTATTTCCCAGGTGGATGCTGACAGATAAAGCTTTGCATGTACTTGGAGGGTGACCACGTGAGCTCTGTGGCCTGTGGGGAGCCATGCCACAGGCAAAGAGAGGGGCCAGCAATGACCCTCTCTGCAGGGTCCCCCTTACAGAGCAAAGAGACCATTGGGCTGTTGATGTGGGCGTCTTGGTCTTGCTCGTGGATGAAGATGGGCAATAGGGCAGTGCGGTGCCCTGAGGGGGCAGAGGCAGGGGAAGGGCAGCTGGAGACTAGCGAGAGGTGGTGCATGTTGTCCTAACAACACCACAGACCTTGGCAGGACTATTTCTCCAAACTGATGTGGTTTTGGGAACCTCTCCATCCACATCTGAGGATACTTTAACAGGGGTGTTGGTGGTTTTCCTCTGCCCCTGTGCTGTGCATTCAGGGATGGAAGGTTTTGTTGGTCTTGTTCATGTGCTCCCTGTCCCAGCAGGGCACATCTGAGAGACAGTGAGGCTGGAGTTGGGTGGGTTCATCACATTTGGCTTTCTTCGGGAGATTTGTGGTGGCAGGATGACCCCGCTCGCCATCCTGCTTGCTCCTGCTCCACATGCAGCACCGAGCCATTTTGCACTCGGGTCAGTGAAATCCTCATTCATTTAGAGCAGGGGTGCTCAAACTTTTTAAACAGGGGGCCAGTTCACTGTCCCTCAGACACTGTCTGGGGCCAGACTATAGTTTGGAAAAAAATGAAGGAATTCCTCTGCACACTGCACATATTTTATTTGTAGTAGTGCACAAAAAACAGGAAAAAGAATGCAATATTGAAAATGAAGAACAATTGTAATCAACAAAAACAAATCATATTGCAATGAGAACTATGGGCTTGCTTTTGGCTAATGAGGTGGTCAATGTTAGGGTCCATATTTGTCACTGCAGTCGTAGCAAGTGATGCAAGTGTTCATCAGTCAGTCTGGGTCTGATTGGAGATTTCAGATGTTTCATTTGGGAAAACGTCTGCTCACAGACACAGGTGCTGCCAAGGACGGTTGCAATATCGAGTGCACGGTTCCTGAGATTATGGTATGTCTCTGAGGGGAGAGATGCATAGAAGTTAATAAGGCTGCTTGATGTGAATGCATCTTTCAGCGAGTCACAAGTCTGTAGTTCGGCCAATTCCAGTTGGTCAATCGGATCAACAGTTTCAATGTCAACACAAAATGGGTTCTGGAAAAGCTGTGTGTCCTGTTCATGGAGACCAAGCTCTTTAATTTGAAACTCCTTTTGTACTCCTAGTACATCCAGCCATGTTTTGTTTGGGAATGCAACTGCTGGTGTTTCTGCCCGGCAGAGGAGATGCCCACACCTCTCGCCCGCCGCAGGGGGCAGGTCGAGGACGAGGAGCTGGTTCCAGCCCTTGGGTTTCCCCCCCAACCCCCGGCAGAGGGGGGCCAGGGAGTTCTGTAAATACCAGCAGGCCAGATTGAGGACCCTGGGGGGCCGTGTCCGGCCCGTGGGGCGTAGTTTGAGGACCCCTGATTTAGAGCAACAGCTGTGGTAGCAGAAGACAATTTCTTTATCGCAGTTATAACTCTGGGCTTCAATGCAGGTTTGCAAGCCAGATTTTGGCCACGATTTTTGTCTTCATATTCAGATCTCTTTCTGCCACATTGTTTGCCCACATGTAAAGGAAGTTGTCCCAGAAGCCCATCTGTGCCAAAGAGAGCCACCAGCTGTGTTAGGACACATGTTCTAGGAAGACATCTGCCACTGGCTCAGCACGTCCAGGACAGCATTTATGGGGCTCCTATTGAAGTTGGAGCCATTCTTGGCTGTTGCAATTTGCATTTGGCTTTGCAGGTACCAGCAGTCATTTAAGGGTCCAAGTTATGTACCCGCTGCTCTGCAATTCACTCTTTGTCTTAGAGGTTTAAGGTGCTACGGAGCCATCTCAGAGCCAGGTGGTGTTCCCAGCACCTTCCCTTTCCCTTTTTTCCAGATTTCACTTTCTTCCTCCACCTTACCAATATTGCATCTTCTTTGTCTGCCTCTTGAAGTGCCGTGGTGTGACAGCGTGGTGCTGGGGATGAGCAGAGAGCGGTGCTCACCCTCTGTGCATCTTGCCAGGTGCCCAAAATGGGTTGCAAAATGGGCCAGGTGGCTGCATATCTGTGCAGCCGTGGGCTCAGTGGTGTCCAGGAAGGAACAAGGCTTTAGCAGCAAAGGCGCAGGGTGGTTTGCTCCCATTGACTTCAGGCAATGCCAAAAATTAGGGGAAAACCAACCCTGGTAGGAGAAGGAGAAGTGGAAACAGATGAGACCTGGGAGGAGGAGGAGGAGGAGGGGGGGGAGGGAGAGGAGCTGGCTGAGGACGGAGGACAAGCCGAGCCTTGGTCTCTGTGTTTGTGTCTGCAGGAAGAAGCTGCTGGCCCCACCAGATGGTCTGGACGAGGGATCGGTGCCCCAGTCCCCCAGCCATGCGCTGCTGGGCCAGGACGAGGAGCAGAAGGAAAGGTGTGTGGTGGGACCAAGGGGCTTCCGATCAGCCAGGTTCCCAGGGATTCAGATCCCAGGGCTTGAGTGGAAATAGCAAAGATCCTGGAAGTGCTGGGATGCCAAAGGGAGAGGGAGCTGTGCCCACAGAGGGTCTAGCACTGTTTAACAGTAACGCACCACCTCTCAAAAAAAACCCCAATCATGATGCTCCCTGGAGCAGAAACTGCTGCCTTGATTTCCTGTATCCAGGTAGAAAAATTCTCCCTAAGATTAGATGGATTTGCCTCCACAGCGAGGATGCACCTTAGAGCTACATACACAACAGCACTATGGGGATACCTTGGTTTTGCTGATTGTGGAGAAATAACATTTCTCTTCCATGCAGGAAGCGAGCACAAACTGTGCATCGTGCACCCCTGGTCTTGGCAGACCTGGGGGGACAGCCTTGAAGGAGGGTCTGCACCTCCACATGGAGCAGGAGTTTGCTGCCTTCCTGGGCAGAAATCGTTATGCTAATTATCACAATGAATCAGCCTGGAGCTACAGCAAATGAGCTTGTTTTTGTCCTCCTCATAGTGATGCTTCTCAGTCACGCTAGGTGAAGGTCTGAATCCAACCTAGTTTTAATGCAGAGGCTGAAGAGAGACAATATAGTTTATAAATTCAGAGGCTTGGTGCACATTTTCACTCCGACATCTTACTGCAGGGGGGTTGGATTAGATGACCTTCAAAGGTCCCTTCCGACCCAAACCATTCTATTCTGTGATCGTTTTCTCCAAGCACATGCAATTCAGACTGGGGTCTTGGTGCTTCCCAAGTCCCTCTGAGGGCATCACACATCCCAGAGCAAGGATGAGGCTCAGGCTGGTGCTGCTTGATGGTATTTTACTGAAGCCACCTTAACTTGTGTTCTCCTGATTACACTGTAGCCAAATAAATATGGGTAAATCCTGATTCAGAACCCTGTAAGTTAAAAAAATGGGTCATGAACCTGCCCTTGGGCTTTCCTACCTGCATGAAATGCCTGATGGTGTCCTCGCAGCCTGCCGGAGCGCATCGGTTCGGCCACGAGCCTGAGCAGTGCCATCGTCAACACCCGGCTCCAGGAGCTGGTGAAGCTCTTCAGAGAGAGGACTGAGAAGGTGAAGGAGAAGCTGACTGACCCTGATGTCAGCTCGGATGACGAGAGCCCTACAGCATGTGAGTTTGAGTGGGGCTGGGAGCGTTTAACTGCTGGGTCCCCACACACACTGTGTTTTCAGGGAGACAGCTGCTTTATTAATGATTTAGAGACCTTAAAACAAATTGCTGTAAAATGATTTTCTGACCTTTAAAATAACTGTGTGGCTTCTCCCAGCCCCTGCCAAGCCAGCGCCAGCGCCACCACCTGTGCCTCCCCCAGGAGGGGAGCCAGGGGGGGACAAGCCAGCAGAGGAAGAGCACTACTGTGAGATGTTGTGCTGCACCTTCAAGTACCCACCCTGGGTGCATCGCCTGAAAAACTACCAGTTCCCCAGCAGCATCGACCCATTCGCCAGTAAGTGATGGAGCATGGGCGTGTGCCCAGGCTGGGGCCAAGGGAGAGGGGTTAAGGCAAGGCAAGGAGGTGTAGAAGATGAAACCTTGTAGAGAAGGGAGGACAACTAAGCAAGGAGCAACTTAGCTTATACCTGTCTACTGAAAAACCAGAGTTTTAAATTCCCTGGCAAGGCACAGGCTTTCCAAAATCCTTCCCCATGGCTGTTGGTGTCAGGAGCGTGACCAGGCAGGGAACGGGCAGCTGCCTTCTGCTTTTCAGGCTTTCAGTGGGCAAGCGCTGTCCCTGTGGTGTGGACACCCCAAATAAAAATAAGAATCAGAAAAGAAAAATCCACTGTCCAGTGGCCACCCCACAGGAACTCAGTTCCTTCCTTAGTCCTTGCTGTCTCCCAGGCGTTTCAGAGCCCTCAGGCTCGAGCAGCCAGCCGTTGGCTCAGCCCGGCCTCAACGGGAAGGAAGCAAAGCAAGGAAGTCGGTGTTGTGGGAGCAAAGGAAAAGCAAACCTGGTTGAACCTCCACAGTTAGGAGAGGCTTTCAGATAAAAAGCAGCGTGTTTTGCACTGGTGGGATTCACTTTGCATCTAGAGCCCAGCTCACTTGCAATTAAATGCTGTTGTTAAGAGATCTCCTACAGGTTTCCTCCCTGCACTCAGGGTGGGGCAGGGGATGACAACCCCTTTGCACAGCGGATTCACACGGACAAGGATGTGTCCCCAGCTAATCATGGTGCGGTTCCCTCTGTGCAGACCTGATGTACGTGCTGTGGCTGTTCTTCGTTGTCATGGCCTGGAACTGGAACTGCTGGTTGATCCCTGTCCGCTGGGCTTTTCCCTACCAAACGCCAACAAACATCTATCTCTGGCTGCTCATGGACTACCTCTGCGACCTCATCTATCTACTGGACATCCTCGTCTTTCAGACCCGGCTGCAGTTTGTTCAGGGCGGGGACATAATAGTGAGTGGCAGTCTGCTGCAACTCCCTGTTGGGAACTGGCTGTGGGGACCTTCCATCCCCATCACCCCACATGGCATGGATGGTGCTGGTCACTGATCAAGCTCTCCAACCTCTCCCACCATGGCTGTGGCCATCAGAGCTGTATCCACTCTTGGAGGACTGCAAGCATTTCTCCTGCCATGTAGTGGATAAGCTGGCAGTCTTTTTTTTCCACCAAACATATGTATTTTTCTCCTGAAGTCAATACTAGCACATCTAGAAAGCGTGTGGCCCCGTTCTTGGGTAGGGGTGCTCAGAAGGTGCTGCTCTGGGGCAGTGCTGCCAGCAGTGTGGTGAGGTACACACCAAGTGGCCTGGGCACAGCCGGACATTGCTAACTGTGAGCAGGCGGTACAATAAAACCTTGAGGGTACAGCCTTCCCATGGCCCAGGCAAGTGCTCAGACAGGAAGGTTCCTCCTGTAAAATTGAGTGTTGGTGGTGCTGGCATTGCAATGTGCTTTCTCTGGGATGCAAAATGAGCACAGGATGCCCCAAGATAGGATATGAAGATGGCATACAGCCGGGTCTTCTTCTGCTCCTCTTGCTGTGTTCCCCTTCCTGGGCACGCAGGGAGCATCTTCCCCGTTGTGGTGCAGAAGAGGAAAGCCAGGCATGACTGTGTTGGCCATGACTTTCCTTTCTGTAAGCAATGATCAGTCTTCCTCTCTCTATCTCTCTCTCCTCCTCCTATTCCCAACCAGACTGATAAAAAGGCCATGAAAGAGAACTACCTGCGATCAGAACGCTTTAAGGTTCGCCTTCATTTCTTATTTATTTATCTGAATCTTTAACCTGAACCATGGCTTGCAGCTCCATCCCACCATGCCTGCAGGTCCCCACAGAGGTTTTTCTCTTTGTGTGGATTTCAGATGGATGTGGTGTGCCTCCTGCCCCTGGATATCTTCTACTTCAAATTCGGTGTCAACCCACTCTTACGCTTTCCTCGCTGTTTGAAGGTGAGTTGGAGCTTATAAAATCAGGCAGAACACCAATTTCAGGGGCTGTGAAGGGAGTCCTGCACTGTTTTGGGTAAGCTATGGCTTGCTGGACTCATCGATGATGACAAGAAGATTGTAAAGTGAATGGGAAGTCTTTGTGGGGCTGTTGGTCAAAGACTTCATTTCAGTCCTAAACCCCACTCCTATTTGAATAGGAGGGAACTTATAGATGGAGTCAAATCTGTCCATGGCAGTTCATGCTGCAGAGGGGCTGCAGGAGGGGAATGGAGGGGGAGTGGGGTTTTATGGGGGTGTAAGTCTCCCGTGGGGGCTGCCAAAGCTGGAGCACACTGCTTTCCTTCTCCTCACAGTACCTGGCCTTCTTCGAGTTCAATGACCGCATGGAGGCTATCCTGAGCAAGGCATACATCTACAGGTGAGGGGAAGGGAGGGAGGGGAAGGGAGAGAGCCTGAAGTTGCTGTTTGCTACTGGAGTTTGCAAAGGTTTGCTTTGATGCGTACCCGTTCTGGGTTTTTGATTTTTTTCCCCCACTGTCCCTGGACTGGCTGATGTAGGCATTGGCTGATGGAGGTGAGAAGTGGGGTCCTGGGAGAGGATCACCTCTCCCCAAACCAGCAGGGACAGGGGTGCTGGTGGTGAAGAGGAGCCACCAGCAGATAAGCTGCTTTTTCTGGCACTTTTGGAGCTGCAGGGCTGTGGGAGGGAGCCATGGGGCCACATGTTTGGGTGCTCTGTGGTTCCTGCATTGGCAGGACCTGCATTGTCAGCACATCTCTTTGAAGCTTCTTGTGATGCTGGAGGTGATGTGTTTCTCCCAGCATATACCATATAATCTGCCCTCATACTCTCTCCTTTTTTTTGTTTGCAGAGTGATTCGGACCACTGCCTATTTACTGTACTGCTTGCACGTAAACTCCTGCCTCTATTACTGGGCATCAGACTACGAAGGACTGGGCTCTACCAGCTGGGTCTACGATGGGGAAGGAAACAGGTACAAGCCAGGGCTTGGGTCCTCATGTAGCACAGCTTGCTGTGATGAGCTGGAGCAAGAACAAAGGTATTAGGATGTAGCTGGGTTCATTAAAACCCTTGAAGCAAAGGGTTGGGGATGCCAGGAGAAGATGCGGAGCCAGGGAGAATGACGAGGACAGGAGGGATGGGATGTGCAGTAATATACAGCACTGCAAGATGAGGAGGCTGCAGCTGGGCTGAGGTGGGAGGCAACGGCAGGTCGAAGAGGCTGAAAAACTGGGAACCTGGTGCTGGGAACCAAGGAAACAGTCCCTGGCTGAGCAGGATGACAGTGTGAGCCCTGTTTCTGTTTGCGTTGACCTGCTGCCAGGTCGGGATGGAGGCTTGAAGCTGTGCTTGGAGATGAGGGGCTGTGCTTTGAACCTAAAGGTTCAACGCAGCAACGGATGCTCCACAAAATCAGGTCCTAGATACCATGTGTCAGGTCCCTTGGACCAGCCCAGCACCCTCATTCCTACAGACAGTGGCTGCCCCATCCCCTCACTGTGGCATTTCCAAGGTACACGTGTTGAATGTCCGTTGCACTGTTGGTGATGGATGCCCCAGGGAGAGCATGAGCGTGAATGCTGCCTCGTAGTGAATGCCCACCCCTGCAAATTGTACAACATGGGCAAAATAAAACACTGAGTAACATTTGACTAATTTAGCACCATGCAGTAAATGAGAGTTTGCTGAAAAAAGGCATGGGCAAGGACATTAAAACTTACTGTGAGGTGTGGGTGTAGGTGGGGACGAGTGACCGTCACTCAGGCAGCCTTAGTGTGGGTGTTCCCTTCCCTTTGAGGGCTCAGCTTCCCACATTAATGTTGCTGCTATATAGTTATTTTGTGTGATACACTATCTGTATCTGTCTCTAGGCGTAGCTATAATATCCAAGAGAGAGCCCAAGACCAGTGAATCAAGAATTCACTTGTCATCTCCTGAGTCTCGTGTGAACAATTTGCTCACAAACCTTTTTTTCCCCTGACTATTTCTAAAAGTGTAAATGTTGCTAAAACTCCGTTGCTGGTTTACAGTAGTAGGGCTGAAAGAAGTAGAACATGGGAGTAGCCAGAGCAGCTGAGCATCCCACACAGAAGTTTCTGGAGGGACCCTTTGTCCCTCTGCTCCTGTAGCATCTCCAGAAGCACCTGCAGGTGTGGTGGGGATCCTGCAGCCCCTTAATTTTCCATTTGTTACCCATAATTACTCTCAGAAGGCTCTGGTTTGCCATGGGCAGAGGATGTGAGCTCAGTACTGAGGGCTGACACAGACCTTCATGCCAGAAACAACTTCAAAGCTTCCTCCTCTTTTCCTGCCAGCTACATCCGCTGTTACTACTGGGCAGTCAAAACCCTCATCACCATCGGGGGCCTGCCAGACCCCAAGACGCTGTTCGAGATCATCTTTCAGCTGCTGAACTACTTCACGGGCGTCTTTGCTTTCTCCGTCATGATAGGGCAGGTGAGCAGACATCACGGGGAGTTCCCAACCTCAGGTGGGGAAGGTTTAGGAGGGGTTGGTCCACAGGTTTGTACCTCCAGGTTTGTTTTCCCTGGGCAAGGATCTGCTCTGCATTGTTGGAAGACAAAAAGGATTTGGCAGGTGCTGTTAGGACTCAGCATAGCTCTAGACTGCAGGATGGATAAGTGACAGCAATTAAAACATCTCTTCCACCCCTTCCTCCCATTCAGATGAGAGACGTGGTCGGCGCCGCTACCGCAGGGCAAACTTACTACCGGAGCTGCATGGACAGTACCATTAAATACATGAACTCCTACAGAATCCCCAAAATTGTTCAGAACCGGGTGAAAACGTGGTACGAGTACACTTGGCATTCACAAGGCATGCTAGGTGAGATCCAATAGCTCTGAGGGTCAACATTTGCACCACATGGCTTTTACTGAAGTTGCTTGGCAGAGCTGAAATGTTACTGTCAAATGTCACTACATTTTCAAGGCGGGGGGTGGCTTATTTTACTCTTTCCTGTACAGGCTTGTTTGCCCACTGATAGGGTATATAGGCTGCCACTGGCTCACAGCACCTTGGTGACCCAGCATCACTCACAGCGCACTGAGTCCAGCATCTCACCTGCCAGTCCCTGAGGAGAGGGCAGTGACTGGCAGTCACTGGCCAGAACATGTCCAACAGCAAACCCACTAGCTCACCCTACCAGTAAACCACCAGGCAGGATCTCCACACCAACTCTTCTGGTCAAGAAAGATGCTGTCTCGGGCTTACCTGTCTGTCTCTGAGAGCTGTCAGGGCAGAGGTCACACAAAGGGTGGCTCTCCATCACCTGTTGACTTTAGACCTGCAGGTTGCTGGGTGGGCAGAGGCTGGAGGAGACTCTTCTGAGTGAGCTGGCTCCTGCCCTCAGCCACCAAAACACAAACTGCTTTCCCAGTGCCACACCAACGATGCACTCTCAGATGCAGTGCTGGAAACAACCAGTTTTCTGCTTTGTCTCACAGATGAGTCGGAGCTGCTGGTGCAGCTGCCAGACAAGATGAGGCTGGACATTGCCATTGAAGTGAACTACAACATCGTGAGCAAAGTGGCCCTCTTCCAGGTACCCTCTGCAGCGCGGGTCCTGGCTGGTGGAGCCTGGCGTGCTGGTGCAGACTAACGGCACTGTTGGCTCTGTTTTGGCTCAGGGCTGCGACAGGCAGATGATCTTTGACATGCTGAAGCGGCTCAGATCTGTGGTCTACCTGCCTAGTGACTATGTGTGTAAGAAGGTAATGAGATGCTTGGGTGCCTCCCATCCCCGGTGTCATGACTGAGCTTTGCAAGGGCACTAGAAGCAATGCAGAGTGGGGAAAGCCAGGTCTGGCCCATCACTGTGGCATCGAGCCACTTCACAGGGGTGGAATTCAGGGCAAAAACCTTCTGGGTTGCAGCTGGTCTTGTGCAAAGACTGACCTCTTCTGCTGCAGCCATGAACAGCAAGACAGACAGGAAGAGCCGGCAGAGCTGGAGGAGACTTTGGGATGTAGGTGAGGATGCTCGGGAGTGAGAACCATCAGGACAAAGTGTTTGTAGAGCTTGGAGAGGGCAGTATTGCTCGTGGGAGTTTCCAGCAAGTTGCAGGTTAGGGCATCCATAAGGTCTCCCTGTTTCTGGGCACCCCACACAGCACCCATCTTCATGGCAGGGAGAAATCGGCCGCGAGATGTACATTATCCAGGCAGGACAAGTGCAGGTGCTGGGGGGACCCGACGGCACAACTGTGCTGGTGACTCTGAAACCTGGATCCGTGTTTGGAGAAATAAGGTGAGTGAAGCATTGCCAGGGAACTGGGGAAATACAGAGCTTGTGGGCTCTGGGCAAGGAGGGTGGGAGGTGAGGAGATCGGCCACAGCCCCGTTAATCTTTTCAATTGAGAGCAGCAAACACTGAGCTGCACCCGCTACACAAATTACAGCTTTTCTGTTGGAGTTTTTCCACTGTTTTTGTCATCATGCTGTTTTCTGCCTGGGAAGCTGGTGACAGTAAGCAGAAGTATATGGAGCAATGGGAAAATGAATAAGAACAGATCTTTCACTGAAACAGCCCCCCACCATTAATCTGTCCATTTCACGGACAGGTAAAGTCCTGTACCAATTTGTAACACAGTGACAGAGTTTGCCTCCCTATAGCCCAGCAGACACTAGAGTCATGTAAAATGCAATATTTAAACCTTCAAACAGGCAAATCACTTTTTATTTAGCACTCCATGCCAATGTTTCCCAGCAGTCTTTAAAAATTGGGCTTGGAAAATTTCATTGGGGGTGAAAATTAAACTCTGAGTCCTCTGAGAGGGAAAGATGGGGACACGATGGGAAAAGGGAGATTTTTCCATTACAAATGTTGTGCTGAGCCCATTAACTGCAGCATTAGCATCTCACCCTGTCTCTCTCAGCTTGCTGGCGGCAGGAGGGGGAAACCGCCGAACAGCGAACGTCGTAGCTCACGGCTTCGCCAACCTCTTCATTTTGGATAAGAAGGACTTGAACGAGATTTTGGTGCATTATCCAGAGTCTCAGAAGCTTCTGCGTAAAAAGGCCAGGTGCGTGTTGGGCTGCTGCTTTCTAGCCTGTGGGTTTTTAGAAAAAGCAGAGCACGAGTTTCAAAAGGAGATCCGGGCTGGAGCTGCCACACTTCAGCAGAGGGCACCCGTCCCTCACCGTGGGCTGGGGAGGATGGAGATGCCCAGAGCCAGCCCAGCCCTGCTCCAAAGCTTCACAGCTAAAAGTGGGTGCAATTCGGGAACAAATAAATATGGTCAAAGTGCATTCGTTTAAACATCTATTAAAATATTCACTTTAGTTTTTAGCGTTACTTAGATTTGTTGTTCTGTCCTTCCTAAGGTGTAAAAAAAAAACCCCAGTCCTTTTAAAGTCTGACTTTTCTGCATTATAAAATCCAGCTAACGTAACATGTTCCCAGAGTGACATCATCTCTCCTTTTCCTTGCTCTAGAAAAATGCTGAAAAATAACAATAAGCCCAAAGACCAGAAGGGAGGACCCGCAGACCCGCTGATCATCCCCCCGAAGGCTGACACCCCGAAGCTCTTCCAGGCTGCCCTGGCCGCCACGAGGAGGATGGGAGACAAGGGGCCACTGGCACGGCTCCGCTGGAGGCTGAAGGAGCTGAAGGCGATGGAGGCAGCACAGGTCAGCGCAGGGAGGGTGGCAATTTGGCTTTGCTTCCTTGACTGCCAAGTCACCACTCTCCCCAGCCAGCTCCAGAAACTGTCACTAAGATGCCTTAAAGGAGTGAGCTCATGTCATCAGGGTCTGACTTAGAGTACGAAATAGGAGAGGGTGGTCCAGCATCTGACACATGGCCTTGTCATCGAACCACAGAGGTTTGTTTTACAAAACAAAAGGGAAATACATTGACCTTTTGTCCAGCTATGCTAAGCCTGAGTTGAGTTTCTAGCTGGGCTATAGCCACAGACAAACATCTCTTCCATGCTGCAGAGACAGAGCCACTCGTAATTAATCAACGTGCTAGCAGGATGGAGGGTGGTGCTGGCATCCACAGCCCAGGTGATATTTGCAAAGCTTTCATGGTGTGGTTGGGGCTGAAGCCCATGGCAGCAGGCACACTGTCCTGCCAGCTCTGGGTGAGCTTCAGTGGAATCACCCTTGCTTTTTGGTCATGAGCAACCAAAAAAGAAAAAGTCCCTGCACCTCTTTTTT